>NC_060169.1:5401442-5407430 GCF_021292245.1 Micropterus dolomieu | reverse complement strand
TTGTAAAATGGTGGTTTTCAATATTATTTATATTTGAGCAAAATAATTAAGTAAGTAATGAAGTGGTTGGTGCTGTTAGAGATATTTAACTGTTGGAAATGGTAACTCTTACATTTCTATGTAGATGGTGTACTGTCACATTCAAGACCTATTGTGGTGTTCACTATATTTTATTCTGAATTCTGGGTTTCTCACCTTTAGTTTTGCTCCATATCCCATTTCAGAAGTTTAATTAGGAATTAAGATTAGCATGCTGATGAAGTCCAACATCAGCAGTTGTAAAATGGTGGTTTTCAATATTATTTATATTTGAGCAAAATAATTAAGTAAGTAATGAAGTGGTTGGTGCTGTTAGAGATATTTAACTGTTGGAAATGGTAACTCTTACATTTCTATGTAGATGGTGTACTGTCACATTCAAGACCTATTGTGGTGTTCACTATATTTTATTCTGAATTCTGGGTTTCTCACCTTTAGTTTTGCTCCATATCCCATTTCAGAAGTTTAATTAGGAATTAAGATTAGCATGCTGATGAAGTCCAACATCAGCAGTTGTAAAATGGTGGTTTTCAATATTATTTATATTTGAGCAAAATAATTAAGTAAGTAATGAAGTGGTTGGTGCTGTTAGAGATATTTAACTGTTGGAAATGGTAACTCTTACATTTCTATGTAGATGGTGTACTGTCACATTCAAGACCTATTGTGGTGTTCACTATATTTTATTCTGAATTCTGGGTTTCTCACCTTTAGTTTTGCTCCATATCCCATTTCAGAAGTTTAATTAGGAATTAAGATTAGCATGCTGATGAAGTCCAACATCAGCAGTTCCTGCCAATGGATTCTGAAGTGTGACATTGTAGATTTTTACAATGTTTTAATTTTAATGGATTAAAGTTAGGATAGGCAACGTTGGGGAACTGCTAGTTCACAGCTAGATTTTGAAAATATCCAACCGAAAAAATCCCACCCCTGGGTCCAAAGCCGCTCCAAACACATTTTCATGCTCAATGAGGACATAGGCAGATTTCGTACATGTCAGTAGGCAGACAGGCAGGTAGGCCAGCCAATCATTTCCTCCGGACCGAATTAAATAATTGGCCGTGCTTATTACAGTCTGCGATAGCCAGAGATACCAGACTTTTTTAAATTTTGCATCTTTTATTTAATAAAGTGATCAATTTAAAATGCTTCAAACCAACAAACTGTAAATGTTAAAGCAGGAGACACATGAATTAAGCGATGAAAACAAGAAATTAAATATTAAAGTCTATAAATATTATTATAAATTGGTAAATTTAATGATCTTTTTCATTTTTTTTAATTTGTGTTTATTAGTGTATCATTTAAATGCAGATTTTATCAATCAATTCATAATAGCATTTTTTGATTCTAATAAATAAATTGATTATAATTAAACACCGTAAAAGTCTATACATTTTCTGGTGGAACACTCAAGGCTCCATACTTCACAGAAACGAATAACTGGGGCTAAAAGCCTAATTTGTTGTGATTACTTACTCAATAAAATGTCAGAAATTAGCAAATGATACTTTAAAATCTCACATTTGGAACTTGGGAGCTAGGATCAACTTGCTTAAATATAACGTACTTTAATTGTACGTAAACTTATTTTTATATATATTACACTTGTGTTTTTTTCAGTGTTATTCCAAAACTTTGAGGTCAACTTACTTTCACTCTCTCCAATCACACAGAACCCCCTCTGCTCAAGTACCCGGAGAGCTCAAGCACTTCAGCTGAAATCAGTCACAGTGGGTGGTGTGTATGGGTAATTATGTTAATTGGGTCAATGTCTCAGGCATTTTTCACATAGCTGGTTGGCATTATCAAAGTTGAGTGTTTACTTTGGAAACAAACAAAAGTCAAGAGACTGTCATTATCAACATGAAGACTGTTGAAACTTAGAGATCTTCACCAACAGAATCATACTGTTTGGCGCTGCAACCACTACAGAGACAGTGTTTTCTCACAAATAAGAATTTACAAAAATGCTTTCAGGAGAGAGCTCTGCTTATGAATACACTGGCCCACAGAGAATTATCAACAACTCCACTGAGCTTTTGACTTTCTGTTAACCCATTGTTTTGGGTTTACAGCACATTTACTGAAGCAAAAAAATCCTGATAAACCCACTGTACAGTACCTACCCAGCACCAGACAACACGTAGACGAGGTTAGCAACAAGCTGGTGAAATAAGTGGAACATGCAAACACTAAAGAGCAAGAAACCAGAGCTAAAACAAGAGTGAATGTTGTACTGACATTCATCACGCAGAAAGAAACTCGACTCTAATGTGATGATAACGTTGCTCTGTGCCAGCTGGATAAATGTGGGTTGCAGGTTTGTCAAGGCGTCAGGGAGTATTTCTGTCCCAAAGTGGCCAAAAAAATCAACATTTCTTGCTCAGATTCAGATGAGGGGATTGACATTACTTCCATCTCTGTACAGATGTAGGTCCTGTAGGTGTTCAGCCAAGAACAAAGACTGACAGCAGGAGCTACCTGGTAGCCTAGCTAGTTCCATCAATAGTTAAAAAATAAATGCACTTTCCAACAACTCCAATATTGTCTTTCATGTGGTTTTATTGTTCTTGAAAGAAGACATTCTGGATTTAGGAATTGTTAGTGTAAGCACAGAAGCTATTTTATGACAAACCCAGCTGACTCGTGGGTGGATTAGTGGCTAGCTTACAGCTTATAAGACACAACATGTAAATTAAAAAAGCTTTTGTGGTTGTTGTTAACTAGGCTAACAGTTTCCCTCTGCTTCCAGTCATTGTGCTACACTGAGCTAATCACTTCAGGATTCATGTGATTTTCTTCTGGTAAAAATGACAAACAAGTGTTTGCAACAATGGTCTTGAATTTTTCTGTACAAGTGTAATTCCTAAATGGCACTTATAGAAGTGCTTTTAGAAGAACCGTAAAATATCCTTACTCTAGACATTTTCCTCATCTTTATAATAGGACATATGAGCCACATAAGTAAAGACATAAAACAGTAAACAAATACACACATTTAAAGAACAGTGGTTACCATAGTATCTAGGCCGAGAGTCAGAAGCATGAGGAAGAAGATGATTGCCCAGAAAGGAGACAGGGGAAGTCTGGTCAGAGCCTCTGGATACACCACAAACGCTATGCCTGGACCTGACACACACACACACACATACACACACACACACACGTAAATGAGGATGCAAAACACACTGTCTCCACAGCAGATAAAAAGATTCAATTTGTTCAGGTGTGTTTCAGTGAGCAGTGCCGTCCTGCTGCTGCGGCCTGCTGGTGTGGTATCTTACCTTCATCGGCCACCTTCTCTATTGGCACTTTCAACTCATGTGCCATGAAACCAATGACCGAGAAGATGACAAAGCCAGCAAATATGCTGGTGGCACTGTTTGTACATGTCACAATAATAGTATCCCTGCAGGGAAAAAGAGAAAAGAGAGAAAAAAAGGCTGAATAAGCAAATATCTCCTTTAGTCAATGAAATAGTGCAGCAATATTCAAAACAGGCTACAGATGACAAACAATAAATAGTATGATAATGTTCTTTTATTTGATACAGGACATCGCTGTCTCATGTCCACACAGATGAGATACAATGGCGCCATCTGGTGGCAGGAATACATACTACAAAGGGGTGTAGTGCTTTATATTATAAAATGTCTCTGTTATTTTATTCAACTGGTGAAAAGAAATAACAACCGCACCTTGTAATGCGAACTACTCCAAGAATTGTATTTTATTTTAAATTCATGCAGGGCTGTTGATGATAAGGTGTGTGTTTCATGTTGTATTGTTGTGGGGACCTGAATGCACACAAACCCATGGAGAAATTGAGGTCCCCACAGGCAGAAACTGCTTTTGGGGGATTAAAGGTAAGAAATTTTTATCCAGTGCACATCTTTCTGTCAATTTCAGCGAATAGCTCTTCATGGTACGCTAGCTGTCCTTCTGTCTGTGTGCTGAAAAAAAATCTGGGGTTTGTCCACAGCCCTGGCTCTGTAAATGGGAAACAAACAAACAAAACAAAACAACTCCACCATACAACACTATTCCAGCTTTCCAGCCATAATTTGCGTGTCAGGTAACGTTAAATGAATTGCCCACAGAAATTCAGCTTACTTTTTAGTTTGCCAAAACATGCTGCTTTTGTGATGTTAGCTGTTTTAGTAGATTAGTTGTGAGTATTGCTGTCTGGAGCTGGTGTGTTGGCTCTGACACCATTCTTTCCTTTCTGCATGTTGGGTTTGCATCATCAACTGTATCTACAGTTTGCTAACCCACAACTTGCTGTGTCATTGTTCACTCTACCTTTAAGAAGTGATTTTAGGGTTCACGTTACACCTGGGTTTAGGTTAGGGAATCCATTATGTCAGTGAGATGTCTCTACGGGGATACTGGAACAAACGTGTGTTTGTGTGTGTGTGTGTGATATTATTATTATTATTATATAGACACGTAAAGTCACAGTGAAAAGTGGACTTTTGTTTTTACATGTAGAAACAACTCAACAACAAGCTCTTCTCAGATATTTTATTTGCTGAGTTGTGTTTGCATGAAAAAAAACAATTTCTACAAACCACAAAAGATTACAATGTTCTTTAAATGTATTAAAATGCAGCATATGAAAAAAAACTGATTTCATGATACAATAGCCCAGATGTTTTGTGCATCCCTGTGTTTCCAATAGAAATACCTTCATATGTTTTGAACTTGGTGAGAATGTGCTAAATATATCTATATTATATATTAAACACAGGGGGATGCTTTAAGTGAGAGTAAAACAAAAGAAAGACTAAACTGCTGACTACATAAGTGCCATTTATTATTGACATTTCTATCAGACATACAGATACAGTGTCATGTGTCTACGGTGACAGTTTGAATTTGTCTGCCAGAAGCATGGTTTACCTTTTGTGTGTTTACCTGTAGCAGTTATTGTGGAACTTATTGTAGGAAGACAGAGTAATGAGGCCTCCCCAAGCAGCCGACAGAGAAAAGAAGATCTGAGTGGCTGCGTCTTTCCACACCTGAAAAAGGTTGAGAGAAAGAGCTGAATGTAAGGACAAACAGGGCAAAACACTTCACGGTTGAATTAAACAAGCGGGCATCAGGTACCTTTGCATCATTCAGTTTCTCCCACTTCGGTGTGATAAAGTAGAGGATGCCGTCGAAGGCACCGGGGAGGGTCACTCCTCTGATCAGCAGGATGACGAGCACCACATATGGAAATGTGGCTGTGAAATACACCACCTGAGAAGATAAACGACAAAATAAGATGAAACGAGAAAGAGCAAATAGAAAATATGTGATTACTAAAGATAATACTTGTTTTGGAAAGCAATACACTTCTCAAAAGGATAAAGTCTTCTTCTTCAGAATCGGTTTTCTTATTGACATTGACTTATTTTTATTTCTACCCACCTGTAATGTATGCCATACTGATTTTACTTTTTTACATTTACTCTTTTTTCAGTCATTGTACCTAAACCTAAACTTAATCTAACTATTACAAAAATACCCTACCCTAGACTGAAAATTAAGTTTCTTGATTATTTCTTGTATGTAAGATGATTAAACCAAAGAGCAACTTTGTAATAAAAGGAACAATAAAGTATCTATTATCCTTCTCACAGTGATGGTGACTTCCAGGTTTGATTTTCCTGCAGTCCTTAATACACCCAGTAAGAGTTGTCAAAGCCTTTCTGCAGCTGCATTACAATGTAGTAAGAAACCCCTGACACACACAGCACCCTTAAAATTAAACTTAAAAAATCGAATAAACAGGCCAAATGTTTCAGAAAATATTCCCGCAAATCTATTGGTGCAGTCTAAATAGTCTAAAGTTTAACTCTGCCAACTGAGGTCTCTTGGTGTTGCTTGTGTAAGTCACATCTATGTCCAGTAGAGAGCGACATTATACAAGAATTCAACTGGAATAATCTCTAAATC
>NC_060169.1:5386945-5401422 GCF_021292245.1 Micropterus dolomieu | reverse complement strand
ATAGCGCCTTTCTAGTCTTTTCGACCACTCAAAGCGCTTTTACACTACATCTGCATTCACCAGTCACACACATTCATACACTGAGCCTAAGTGCTCAAACGGAAACTAACATTCACACTCATTCATACACTGGCGGAATAGCCAGGGATCGAACCTCGGACCTTCCGATTAACAGCCAACCCGCTCTACCTCCTGAGCCACAGCCGCCCCAATAAGAGTTGTCAAAGCCTTTCTGCAGCTGCATTACAATGTAGTAAGAAACCCCTGACACACACAGCACCATTAAAATTAAACTTAAAAAATCGAATAAACAGGCCAAATGTTTCAGAAAATATTCCCGCAAATCTATTGGTGCAGTCTAAATAGTCTAAAGTTTAACTCTGCCAACTGAGGTCTCTTGGTGTTGCTTGTGTAAGTCACATCTATGTCCAGTAGAGAGCGACATTATACAAGAATTCAACTGGAATAATCTCTAAATCAGGAGCATGCAAAATGTTTCCTTCTGCATGTTGTTTCTCCTGAATCAATGGAGGAAAGTAGATTCCCAAAATGCCCAGAAGAAACATGTTTACCAAAGTTTCAATTTTGAGAGACACAGGGACAAAAATGTAATCCATTGTTTTCCTTTTCTCTTCCCTTCCAGCAAAAGTAAAAAAAAAAAGAAAAAAAAAAAAGAAGAAGATTGCATTGCATCCAGCATGAAGTGTATCCAACAATCCACTGCATTGCAAAATTGCCTTGGTTAGACACCGTGGGTGTGCTAAGGCAAGAACCACTGCCTTCAGATGTTAAATTAAATTCAATCAAATTCAATTTTATTTATATAACGCCAAATCACAACAACAGTTATCTCAGATGAATGAAATGAAAGGTTTGTTCTGCTTTCAATGCTTGGTAATTTAAAAAGGGGAGGGGCTAAAGCATATTTAATTGCGGTTGAATTGAGTCTCAGTTCATTTATTGAATCTGAATCCAGAATTAAGTTTCTTAATATTTATTCTATAGGCGCATCTCAAATAATTTAAATTTCCTGGAAAAGTTAATTTTGTTCTGTAATTAAAAAAGTGAAACTTTAATATATTCTACAATAATTAAACATAGGTATTTCAAGACTCTTTTGTTTTATTTTTGATGATTATGACTTACAGCTCATAGAAATCAAAACTACAGTATCTCAAAATGTATTAGAATTTTAGAATAAAGAATTTGTAATACAGAAATGTCGGCCTGAGAAGAGCTCTAATCAGCTAATTAACTCAAAACACCTGCAAAGGTTTTCTGAGCCCTAAATCTCTCAATCTGGATCTGGTGTTTACAGTGAACTTTTCCATGACATTCTATTTTTTTTTTTTAAATGGACCTATATATAAAAGATCAAATTAGAATATTAATGAATCTGAGCATTTTACTAACTTACAGGCAGATCCTAAATGCACTATGAGAACCTAACCCAAGGCAACAAGGGTTTTGGAACATGAGGGCTCACTTCTTGTATATTGCACATTTCATCACTAGGGGGCACTTTCATAAATGAAGGGAAGATAAGACATTGTGCTAATACAAAATTTAAGGCATCCACAGCTTTTTATCTACAGCTGGTCAAAGGTGCATATGGCAGAAAAGATCAGTGGATTTAAATGGTTTGTGTGTTTTGTTACCTTTCCGGATGACTTGATTCCTTTGGCTAAAGAGGCGTAGACGATGAGCCAGGCCAGGAGCAGACAGCCTGCCAGAGGCCAGCGGATATCTCCTGGATATTCAATTCCTTTGGAGATGTGCAACACATTGTACCTGCAGGTGTGATTCAAACAGCAAAACTCAGCCTGATAACAAATCTCAATAAACTAAAACATAATGCAACATAGATCAAATATCATTCTGTAGCCTGCAAATTTGTCATTTTATCAAGTCACTTATGTATATTATTAAGTCAGGCATTCATTTTGTTAGTAAGTAAGTCTGCCAGGGTGGTAGGATTATTTCAATGAGTTTCCAACACAAATCAATTTGATTCAAGAATTTACACATAATCAGGTCTCATTTTTCTTCATTCTTTTACAGAGTGTTGCCTTGTTCTGTCTGACTGCTACCCATTTATTGAATGCACCGGTAGAACTTTTACACAATACCAGATTTGTTTTAAGAAAAGAAGATTTGTAGGACATTTTTGCAAAACATTGGCAGGTGAAACTGTTGTCAAACTCTAGTTGTAGTGTTAGCTTAGTTTTGGTCTTCTACTACTACTTTACATTTCTAGACCAAATATTTAGAAATACGGTTCTGTTAAATTCTTTCAAAAGTAAATGTGTAAATTTAAAACAAGTACAAATCATTATACCAAAGTAACTAAAGAACTATAATCACTATGGCCAAATCTATGGTGTTTGTGCCTGTAAATTGCAGTTTCCAGATTATTTTGAAGGCCCTAGAAAGCCAAACGTCTGCATGAGAAGAGTAACTGAAAAAATATCTTAGATAAAAAGATTTTATCTTTCATGTGTGGACACTAAAACAGTGTAGGTTCACAGGCACTATGAAAAATAGACCTGTTAACCAAACTGTAGAGGTCTAATTTTTGTTTCTATTAAATTTAAATTCGATTTTAGATTTCTGTTTTTCATCAGCCAGAAGCTGCACTCACTTGAAGTACTCCTCACTGGGGCTGACGTAGGTTTTGTTGCCATCCACAGTCATGTTTAACAGTTTCGTCAGGTTTCCCACAGTGTTGGCGGACAGACAGAATGTGGAGTTCTTGATGGAGGTGATGTTTCTGTCCCGCAGGATGCACGAGTCTGTTCCAATCAGAAACCAACACACGTCAACTGGGAGAGACTGGGAGAGTGCTGCTGTGGCACAGAGCTTGCTGTCTGCTCAGCTTTTCACGATGAAAGTAAAGTGGAAGCGAACAGATGGATCTAATTTGGAGAAAGGAGGACTGACAGGAGGCTGATCTAGAGACCACAGTCTGGATCCTCAGTGAGAAGTGAACCCAGCTGTGTTAGATTTAGATTTTTGTTCTTTTTGATATATAGCCAGATATGAATAACAGAAATGATTGTACAGAATCTCCTCCTCATTTCAGATACATTTGGAAAGGAATGATAAGAAAACCTTTTTTGCTTTTGACTGCTCATTTTTTCATGAATCACATCAGACAAAATTGCCTTCTGTTTTTTTTATGTGACTTTCTTTTTAAATTACTGCTTGTAATACTTACAAAAATGGAGAATAACTTTGCATATTATCTTTTACAAAACAAAGACTCAACCTCTCAGAGGTGAGACAAAGAGAGCTTTCTGTAACTAAATGGGATGAAAACCCCCCACAAACCAATGAATCTAATACTAACAAAATATGGATCTAGAACTGTCACCTCGATCAGCATCTTTTTGACAAAAAACTGTGAAAATTATAAACTCCTGACAATATTTATTATTTTTTGCAGGGCTATAGTATCAGATTGTAAAGTTGTTTATATTAGTTTGTTCAATCCACAAAATGTGAATGATGTGAACATATTCATACATTTACTTTTTATCATATTGTATATAAAACACTGTTTTATTTTTTTAAATTCTAATTTTAAATATTTGTGTATATGTTCTGTGTAGTGTGAAGGGAGCTACAACTTTCATTTCACTGTGCGGCCCCATGTTGTAGAAAGACAAAATAAAGGCACCTTGTACCTTATAATACGGGTTACATAAAGTATTACTTTATGATTCATTTGATCATACTTTTAAGTTACCTTGTAATGGTTTTGCTGTCATTAAGAGTAGTTCTTATTTCCAATATTTTTTCTTCACCCAATCAGTTATTTTCCTCATTTATGAGACTGAGAGAGTGGGAGAGAGACTACAGCGTTGAATAAACATGTAGTTCGTGTATCAGCCAGCAGGGGTCAGTCTCGGGCTCACTGCAGCACTGCAGCAGCTCAACCAGTACAGTAAATTTGTCAAGCAAGCATTTTTTTGTGCTGAATTCACACATTCGCTAAAGGCAAATATTACGCGAAATAAACAGGATTTCGATATTTATTCGACGCAGATCGACATCAAACACCTCCGTGTCCCTGCCCGCATATTTTCCCACAGTCAAACGTGATTTTATCTACAGTTTCATTAAAAAGCTGACCAAGACAGACTGCTTTAGCTGTATACTGCAGCTTTAAAGCACAAAAACTGCTATAATCTGACACGATCACACAAAAGAAGAATCGAAAATATATTCAATGTTTGTTTCTAATTTTGATCTGTCACACTGAGGCCCTCCCTATATTACTGGCATGCATCATTAAAAATGGGTCAAATAGATAAAGTGAAGTGCTCTGAATTAAAAGTGTTTTTGAGAGTGAAAACACCGCAGAGATCACAGGTCAGGATTCATTATACTGCAGGACACCTCAGCTGAGGGAGTCATGACGCATTGCGCATTGTGGAGAGAGAGGTGATTTCGGTGTGAGTGTGTGTGTACGTGTGTGTACGTGTGTGAAGGTGTGTGTCTTACCTAACAGCAGCATGTCTTTGTCCTTACATTCCACCGTGTTCCACTCATTCCTACAGTTAGCCCATGGCAGTGAGCCCTTCAACGAAGCGAACAGGTAGTACAGTGTCCAGCACATTATAATATTATAGTATATGGCTATCAAGACAGATATTATCAACATGGCAATCCCGCAACCTAAAATAAATAAATGAGACGAAATATATAAATTACTCTTAAGAAAAGTAAAGAACTCGTGAAGATAAGAAATGAGCTTAATATTTGAATTTTCCTTCACTTGATTAGTTGTGGCAGTTTACCTTGCAGAGCTGGGATGCATTTCCACACTGACACGGGCCCCTGGCTGGCAAACTGGCCCAGGGACACCTCCAGCAGAAAGATTGGGATCCCGGCAATGCCCAACATTGTCAGGTAGGGGATTAGAAAAGCTCCTGCAAGGAAATGAAACACCAGGCAACAGAGCGCGGTTTAAGAGCCAGAAAAGCCTGAAAGGAACATTAACACTTGATAAAAAAAATTAAATAAAAATTAAGATGCATGTAGCCTGTTCATGTCTGCGTCTCATCTGCTGTTATTTAAATAACACACAGTACATTTATTAATGAATAAAAATCATCCATTATATGTAAATGGATTCGAGAAAAGCTGAACAAATTAATAACAGGCTAATCATAATCTAATGGACTATTGTTACTGTTGATATTAATAGTTTATTATAGGTGGCAGCTTTCAATAAAATAAATACATTATTTAAGTGCTTTTTTTCGTTCTCTTCTTCCTTTTTCTTTTTTTTCCAGTAAAAACAATCACTGAACACACTCTCAACTCTATAAGCTAGGATATTTTGTTATCTATCTTTTTTTTTTGTGCAGTACTTTTCGTCTGGTTAAAGGCCTACAATAACTGACACTGGACGAAACATCTCAATAAAAGCAATAAGAAATAATTTAATCCTTGATTCGATTTGCTGAACTGATTTTTCGTTTGTTTCTGTGTCTGCAATTAAAACCACTGACCCAGAACTCTTACCTCCACCATTTTGGAAGGCAAGATAAGGGAACCTCCACACGTTCCCCAGTCCCACCGCATAGCCAACCATAGACAGAATAAAATCCAGTTTGTTGGACCAGTTTCCTCTGGCCTTATTCTCATCTCCCTCTTCGTCATCATCGTCTGCCTACGAGAAAAAAAAAACATTCATTCATTCTCTAAAATAAAAAATGCACCCTGGTCCCACTAAACTCCAAACTAGGGTACCATTAGAATAATAATAATACAAGCACCGAGGCTGGGCCTGACAGGGTATTCGCCTAATAACGGGGAAAATATGAACAAGCAAAATATTGTATTCAGTCAACAACCACCAACAAAATGTTCACCCTTTATTACTAACAGAAAGAAACCTTGAAATATTTTCTTCATATAAAAATACAAAGGAACCCTATGAGATAATACAACATGTTTTGGAGTGCAATTGTCCTTTTGCGCCGTAAATACTACTAGATTACTCTTTCGTGTTAATTTCGTTCCAGATGCGTTTAACTATCACTATCAGTTCAGTACCAGCTTTGCAATGACGAGCATGTATATAAAACGCATCTTCATCTGCACTTATGGGCCCATTATTGCCACCAGATTACTTGAAATTATATCTCAAATCTAAAATGGAAAGATAAAAAAAACTTGCGAATGGCCCACTAATGAAATGTGAGCAAATGCTAACAAACATGCGTAATCACAGCTGCATTGCAGGATCTGAGCAAATTCATAAAAGAAACTGCATGGAAATTCAGCTATAGGCTAACCAACACCATGCATGGGAATGTGTGTGTGTGTGTGTGTGCGCGCGCGCGTGAGGGGTGGGGGTTCCCTCGCGGGGATTGGAAACAATCCGCAGTCTCCTGTAATACAGTGCTTTCTATCAGCCGGAAAACACTTGAGCTTCTGGGCCAAGTGTGCCTGCTCGGAGCAATGAACGCCGAAATACCGCGAGAGTATGATTTAATCCACTAATCGTGTTACCATTGCAACGGTGAGCAAAAACCAAGCACAACAAATCACCAGAAATAATTTGATTAAAGACAAATAGTTTCTTTCGGGACTTACATTCTCTGCACTGCAATGGAACTGATCATTTATTACATTGACACACAGATGATGCCTCCGTTTTGTTTCCCTGATATTTGGCGGACATGGGCTAAGCAGGTTTTAAAGTTTTGAGATTGGTGCATAGGGAGCAGCTGCGCAGAGCATGGACGCCAAATGGCTCAGGATCCACCCAAAGTCTTTACAAGAAGAATTCAGCCTTTGGGCTTTGAGTAGCCTCGCCTACCAGATTTGTACCCATGTTGATCTACAGCACAATTTATATAGCCACATTAATTCAGCAGCCTATGCATAAAGGTAAATTAACTACTGTCATGCGGCTTTGTGGAAATGTTAATGTAACCCGAATCACAGCATGGAAGAAAACGACTCACTTAGGCCGCTATCTTTTCGTACTTTTTAATAACAAATATTTTCAAATCATCCCGATAATGAGCGATCGTTTTAGGCTTTGTTAAGACCCAACCTAATGATTGCTCTTTTTTAGTTTATGATCCGCCTGTCAAGCCACAAGCACCCACTGATGTAGTTCGGAAGTTGACACTTTCTACAACTGAGCACTTTTTAAGCACATCTGACAAAAACACAAACCAGTGCCTGCAAAATCACATTTTACGGGATAGCCTCCACATTACAGCTCACCATCACAGATGTTTCCCTTTCACCCTATCACACAACAACACTGATCTACTAAAGCTCTACATGGCGATAAGAGCTCCCAGGGGTTTTCACCTTCCCCTTTAGGAGGCAGCAGGTTAATCCAGCCAGCTTTCTTTATCAGAGACACACGGATACATCCACACCGCACCTGCTTCCAGCCGCTCTCCATTGAGAAAGGAAACGGTTCATTTGGCTGACTTACCCCCGTCACGGTGCCGGGCTGAACAGACGTGTTCCCATCTGTTCCCAGTATGATGGTGGTCTGGCTCATAGCCGTCCAGTTGCTCGCGGTGTTGTTCTGCTCTGCGGTGGACAGGAGCGGGTCGCCGTACTGGGCGGACCCCCCGCGGGCAGAACCGGCGGAATCCTTCCGGAAGGCCGAGTTAACGGCCATTGATCCAGGGACCGTAGGAGCGTTGCTTTTAAACGTCCCATACGCTTTACTGGTGTCCAGTTCTCCCGGTTTATTTTCCGTGGGACAAAAAGTTTTGCTCTCGTTGCACGGCGGAGGTGGCTGAGGCGCTGGGTGATGGTGAGACGCGTGCGGCGGGCACACAGCCGCGTTGTCCGGTTTGTTTGTTGTAAGTCCGGCAGCTCCGTCGGGCTGCGGCACCGGGATGTAGCCAGTAGGAGCGCTGGCCGGCTGTTTGGCCATGTCTCTCGGGTCAGAGAAATCCTGAAACATGAGTGACAGATCAGCAAGACGAAAGGTAGAACGGTATAAGGCGTGAAGCTATGAGACCTCTGCAGCCCATCTCTGATTTGGGACAAAAAATACTCAGTTCTCTTTCTGCAACGTTTTTCTGCAGCATGTTCTGGCTCTGGCTGCTCTGTAGTTTCAGCTCACAGCCTGCCGAGTGTGTTGGTGTGTTTATGTATGAGTGTGTGTTGGAGGGAGGGGGTAAGCTTTGCTTCTCCAGTTCTCGCTTTCTGCAAGATTCTTTAATTTTACGCCCCATTTCCCCCCTCATGTCATTCAGCCACACACATCCACTGATTTTTATGGGCAATAGACAAGCTGCTGTGGGACTCTCGGTAGCTCTGCTCTCCCCGGCAGGCATGCAAGATCACCGGCGTTACAGCAGTGAGCGGACCCGCGGCGACAGAATTACAGATGAATCCCTGAAATTTAGCTTCGATGGGGTCGGGAAAGCAACCGGATAAGCCTCTAGATTCTAAAAAAAGGTGTGGGGGGTTATTATTATTATTTTTAACAGTTAATATATTAATTCTGAGTTGGGTTTTTAACTAGTGAGAAAAAATATAACTGCGCCCGACTGTAATGTAATGTTTAATCAAAATTTAAAGGAAAAGAGGTACGATGGACTATAATTAAACTTTTCTCAATCTAAACTTTTAAAAAGACAGATAACAGGCTTTTACATGAGAAAAACAGGCGGACTGGATGTAAAATGAAGTGAAGAAAGTTTTTCAGCTGCATTTCAGCACCATGGACAGTGCAAGTAGGCCTACCTCAACGTGCCAACTGCTTTTAAAAAGTGTTAAATTAACATGTCAGAACAATTCAACAAGACAGACGAAATTGCAGGTGGAAAAGTAAAGAAAGTGTTTTCGGACACTTACCATTTTGTGCAGATGTCTGCTGGCAGGGTGGAAATGCTGTAGCAGCTGTAAATAGACGAAGAGAGGACTGGAAGCGGACTGGTTGTAGCCGCGCAAAACACCAAGTGCAAAGCTTTTCTATAGCTCCGTGGGAAAGACCGGAGTTTGCGTCAGTGCAGAGCAAGGTGCCCTTCGCTTGACATTTTCTTGATAATAGGAGTTTGATAAATCATTGGCCTTGGATTCGGATTTTTAAAGGGACAACCGGAGCCAAGACGAAGGGGGCGCGTATATGCGTGCATGAATTGTGTGCGTTCTGGTTACGCAACGTGCATGCGTGAGCGCTGGACTGACTCTTTCAAAGCTGATTAATATACTTGTCTCTGGGGATGTGTAGGATGCTTACACACAGACACAGCATGGATCCATTCCACACTCGCACATACAACTCGTTTGGGATAAAGATTTCCAGGTTATTATTAGAGAAAATCTACTGTGTACATGCGGTTCTAAATAATGTTTGCATTTGACAATATTAGCATTTTTGAGTTTAAAGAATAACCTTGTTCTTTTCCGTCTTCATTTAGGCCTGCGAAATGCAGAAGCTATAACAAAGGGCAAATTAGTTTGTGTTTATTTAAGTTATATCAACGACAAGGATGAAATTCTTTGTAAATATTATTATACATAGGCTATACCATAGCCTACATGAATGCAAGTTTGTGAAGTTGCAGACTGGTAAAGAATGTGTGCTAAAAAAAGTCTGAACTATAAATAGTTTTTCCACTTGGCAGGTTTTACGCACGGCGCTCCAGGCTCTATACGTTCCTTCGTGCGTCACCGATAGGAGCATTGATCAGGTGAAAAAAAAAGTCGGCAAGGTCTTTATAAAGCTACTCATTTGTTAAAGTCTTACGCAAGAAGGAGGCCTCTTTTTTCTTAAATCACGTGTTACAGGAGAAACCTGAGCCAACCACTGGAGCCAGGACTGGAAGCAGTGACAGCGGAGGAGGAAAAAGGTGTCATAGTACTGGAGATTCTAAAACACTGCATTGCGCATACCAAAGTCTCCCTTTATGTCCCGTGTGTGGTGATTTATTCAAAAGCTAACAAGACGCAAACGATTTTTTTTGTCCCATCAATTAAGGAGAAGTTGTTCATTAGCCTATAAACAGTTTAGGCATCAGCCTATAGGCTATTTAGGCCTCCATACGGACCATAACAGTGGAGGAGCGTAAAACAAAACACACAAGTAGGCTATTTTTGCTTAATAAAGCGAAACAGCTCATTGTAGCTACATTGGACGTTAATCTCAGACGTGACAGCCCAAATATAAATGTGTTTTGGAAAATGACCAGTCAGGCGTGTGCGTCGTTGCTTAGCAACCACGTTGTAGCTTTTGTTCGAGAACAGGCGATAGAGATAGGCGGGACATAAGGCAGACAGGCCTTTAGAAATAGCCTAGGCCTAATAATCAGGCTATAATAATAAAAATAATAATGACCTTTTGCACGGCGGAATGTGTACATTTCAATAAAATATAACCTTTAGCCCATTTAATGGATGTTTTCATATGAATTAGCCAAAAACATTAACTGTTCAACCATAGGCCTACACGGCAGGATAGGCTAATTTCTTAACTTTAAAGAGCTACACTATCATTATAAAATATTTGTCTAGCCTAGCCCATATTTTAACGCATTCCCCCCGAACGAATAACTCCACATGCCTGTTTTAATAAACTAAAGAAGTAAAATCATTCTTAATCTAAATCCTTTTCTAGGTTCATTAAAATAATGTGGCCAATGCAGTTTTCAACTGTTTTTAACCTGTGCTAATTTCAGACAGCTGAGCAGGTTTGAGGCTGTCTCCCTGGGATCAGTTTGGTTACACCGGGACGCTCGGGCCGTTCACTATGCACACTGCGTTCCCTCCGCTTGTAAATCTCAGTTCCTTCCAGATAAGAGCGTGTGTATTAGACACCGCCTTGAGTTTAATTACATTGTCAACAGAGAATAATTGTAATTGATTTCTGCTCGTCTTCCAGAGTGTGAACACATGGGCTGCCAGTTCGCGCGCACACACACACACACACACACACACACACACACACACACCATGCTAACACATCTAGTTTGTTTCTGATGAAGCTTTTCAACGTTTCATTTCAGGAAATGTTTAATTCAGGGAAGTAGCTGATGTGATTCGCAGAGCCTTAACCCGCAAAGTAAAAACCACGGGTGTCGCAGGGACCTTTAGATCCGTGTGACAAAGACTCTACAGCCCAATGCAGAGCGTGTTGAGAGCGGAGAGATGTCCACAAGTCTAGGGAGAGACCTGAAAGAGGTTCTACTGGTATCTTGATTTTTGTTTCCCACTTTTAATCATTTTACAAAACAATAGGCTCCTTGTGATTTTAAAGAACCACCTTCACAAACTGAAAATCATTTTTTCCATCTGTGTTTAGGCTTAATTTTAACTCGACTATCTTTGGCTTCTCAAGTTTGAGCGTTTATTTGGACCAGAATAAGTCCTGATGTCTGAGCTGAACTAATCAACTGGCAGAGGGCTTTCTGGGTGTCTCCTCGTGCTCGTTAATTACATGAGCTCGTGTAATTAATTGATCACTCCCACTGTCGCCTGAGTGATAAGAAGCCGCATTCATCTGAAACGCCTGGAAAGCAGTGATTCAGCGGAGGAGGTCATCGAGAGGCCCACGACTCCCATCACCATCACCATCATCATCACATCAGCCCTGGCTGACGGAGCCTTCACACTTTACAATTAGAGTTCGGGCAATGTGTGCACCTGCCACTCAGTTAAAATTTCTTGTATTTGCATTGATTGTTATTGAACAGCGCCTCTTCCGTTCAAGCAATTATTTAATTTTAAACACGAATATGAAGCAAGCTCTTAGCTAGTTAACGTGACAATTTGGTTGTCAAAAGGAGTAAAGAGCCAAAACGGGCCACCATAAAGAAATACCTTTAATAAATGTGGTGTCGATCTGGTGCGTAGCCTACCACTGTATCTAAACCTGTCCGGAAAATATAAACAAAGTTAAACAAAATGATGACAATATTCTGACTTTTTATATAATAAATAAGAATAATTTCCCTTATGAACACGCTATGACACGAAGTGGGATTACAAAATCGACTACTTATGAAAATGCACAGCATCTTGAAGTCTAGCCTATATTATTTCACTGAGCCTCAGGAAATGAGAGAAGGTGAAACAATATGTGCATTCATTATCCTAAACAAACATTGGGAGACTTATTAAAATAGCCTACCTTGGCAGTTATATCAGAGGACACATCAACACAGGGGTGTAGGAGCGACTTTGAACCTGGGGGGACGCTGAAATGCTGGGGGGGGGGGGGGGGGGGGGGGGGTCTGAGTATGTCCTCTTTGTAACGTTGTTATGTGACCATAATGGGTTGGCTGTGGCTCAGGAGTTCAAGCCGGTTCCCCGTAATTCGAAAGATCGGCGGTTCAGTCAGCTGCTCTTCCAGGCTGACTGTGTCCAAGAGTGCTTGGGCAAGATACTGAACCCCGAATTGCCCCTTAGTGGCCTTTTCACCACTGTATGAATGTGTGTGGATGGTGTAAAAGCGCTTTGAGTGGTTGCAAAGACTAGAAAGGACAGATCATTTAGCCTATACAAAATAACCATTATAGAAGGAACTTATAATATGACCAACTCAAGTACAAGTACCCATATGAGAACGTTCTGATTATGTCCTCTTTGCAACTTTGCTATGTGATCATAAAATAGCCATTATGGAACGTCCCCCTAAAGTCATATGAGGAACTTGAAACTGCAGCACTTTCATTACCAAAAGAGGACGTTTTAGGAACGTCTCTAATGTTCTGTAAAGGTTTGGGAATGTTCGGTTAGAGAACGTGTAGGGAATGTTATGCATTGGTCGCGAGAATATTTGCAATATCACGACGATTTTAACACGCCGTGATACCAAAATGTGCGACCTATCAGATTCTGCGACCCAAATGGGAAGTTAAGAGCCATGCAGGCTACTTTCCAACGGCCATCAGTGGCATGGAGTGAGCTCACTGGATTTTAGTTGAACATAAGCTGAAAAGGTATTTGCCTGTTTTCTAAATGTTTGCATCTGCCTAGCTCATTCATATCTGTGACAAGAGCCCGAGATCAAAGCTCTTCTGCGTAATTGCGCACACAGCCTGGCGGCAGCTCATTTCGGTGTCTGAAGCAGAATGCAGATTACAGACTGGTTAAGAAATAAAGATATGAATGGAAAATGTAGGGAAATTAAAAGTAGAGTAGGCTACTGGCCCAAAGAAAATAATGGAGTGAAGAGTAAAAATACAGTTATAAAAAGTTGCAAAGACTTTTAAAAGTTTATTTTCCAAATTTGCGTTAGGCCTACTAGTAACACGTTACTACTCATTCTTGCTGCAGGAATCATCACTGCTGTCTATAAGTAACAGCAGCACAAATGAAAAGTCTGTAATATTGAGGCACTTTGCTGCACCTGCCAAGAGACCTCTTTTTTTCTCCCTCAACCTTTCAGTATCATCCTTGCGTTGTGTCGCATGTTTCCTATCCATGAGTTTTGTCAGACTTTTTAACCGTTTAATTATGTCTGACGCGGAGAGTGTGATTCATTGACTAGTCACTCATACTAAAACGCCTCGGCTATGAGCCAACTCCAAAATCGCCGGAGGCAGGCAGGCAATGCGAAATAAAATTTTACAGGCATACCAGAAAATGGCAAACGGAATAGTGCTGCAGGAATTCAGCATGTAAGGCATTCAAAAAGTCTGTAAATTCATCTAACCTATCCAGGTGCAACGTCAGGTAAAAATTAAAAAGACAGTCCAGTCCAGTGGATTGTTCCCTTTCAATCCAACATTTAAAAACATGCACACATCTTTGTCTGCACAGGACAACCTGTTTGTCTGACCATTTGCCCTACTTGATGTCAGCACACAGATCAGACTATTAATATAATGGCATTTATTTATGTTGACTGTCAACTGTATGTTTGTCTACTGTAGCACCTTATCACTACAGCAAATTCCTTGTATGTGTAAAACACTACTTGGCAATAAAACTCCTTCTGAGAGGACACAGAAGCAGTACAGAAGAGGTGACTGTCAAATTACCAGCCCCCACAGTCCACTCCTCCTACTCACAGATGACTACATGTTCCCAGGATTCATCATCTCAGGCAGAGAAGGAAGGAAAAATCTTTAATTGTAAGCAGAGCTGCTCGGTGAAGTATGTAAAGAGGCTTCAGTAAGCCTTTTTAAAGCTTAAATTCATTTCGCATTGTCCCAGTAAACTCATGGAAGATGGATGATGCCCCCGATGAGATCTCAGGCAGCTCAAAGTAGGACAATAAGGAGGAGAATACTGAGAAAAATTAAGAGAAATATCTACAGAAAATCTCTGTCAGCAAGTTTCTCTTTTTTCCTTTTTTGGATACAGTGAGGAAAATAAGTATTTGAACACCCTGCTATTTTGCAAGTTCTCCCACTTAGAAATCATGGAGGGGTCTGAAATTGTCATCGTAGGTGCATGTCCACTGTGAGAGACATAATCTAAAAAGAAAAATCCAGAAATCACAATGTATGATTTTTTAACTATTTATTTGTATG
>NC_060169.1:5336674-5386845 GCF_021292245.1 Micropterus dolomieu | reverse complement strand
TAGCCAGTCTCCAGACCTAAACCCAATAGAGAATCTTTGGAGGGAGCTCAAACTCCGTGTTTCTCAGCGACAGCCCAGAAACCTGACTGATCTAGAGAAGATCTGTGTGGAGGAGTGGGCCAAAATCCCTCCTGCAGTGTGTGCAAACCTGGTGGAAAAACTACAGGAAACGTTTGACCTCTGTAATTGCAAACAAAGGCTACTATACCAAATATTAACATTGATTTTCTCAGGTGTTCAAATACTTATTTGCAGCTGTATCCTACAAATAAATAGTTAAAAAATCATACATTGTGATTTCTGGATTTTTCTTTTTAGATTATGTCTCTCACAGTGGACATGCACCTACGATGACAATTTCAGACCCCTCCATGATTTCTAAGTGGGAGAACTTGCAAAATAGCAGGGTGTTCAAATACTTATTTTCCTCACTGTATGTTGATCAGGCAGAGATGCATCAACTCCCAGTAAGTTATTATGGTTATTCGCAGGCCATTTAAGGTTAAAACTGGGCTAAACTGAATTTGAAAGATTTTCAGACATGTAGGTTACATATAACTGTTCTTTCATCAGCATTTATACAACTGCATTTCAACATGTAATCGGAAAAACGCTTCACACTAAAATAGTGACATTGGAATGTCCTTGACACAAAGATTATAAACGTAACCTTGACATCTAAAATCTTTCCTTTTCAACCAAATTTAGCCATTTGACCTGCAAGTCACCAAACCAATGCTTACTGGTGGTCTATTACCATATGCTTAATAAAACTCACTCACAAGGAGAAAATCTTGTATAACATCATGGTTTTTATTAGAAGGCACAGAAACAATTCTAACATTTGAAATACCAAAATGAAGCCTTTAATTCTATCCTGTGTCAGCAAGTTGAGAATAAAAACATGGGCTGGATGTTTTACCATGTGCTGACACTATTGCAAGCTGTAAGTCTGCTTCCTGTCTCGGAGGTCAAAGGTGACCAACAGTGAGCGAGGGTCCTTTTTATTTTTGCATACTGTGATCTTTCCCTGGAGCTCCTCACCTGAAGAAAAGAGCAAGCAGAGAGAAAAATATCAATACAGAATTTTGTTCCCTCTGCCTTTGTGTTTGAAGTTGTGATAGTGATTGAAACCACCTGGTGTAAAGTTTAGTTGCAGTGAAAATCTGGTGTGCTGAAGAGTGAACATTTATGCTCTGTGTCAAAAGGTTTACAAAAGGTGAGGAACCACAAAGAGCAGAAAAAAAAATCTTCTGAACAGTAGAGGTAGGCCTCTGCAAATAATTAAGGAATTGAAATTGAACTGAAAATACTGTATACCATACAAAGACATATTGTAGCTGTTTTCATGTCAACAATCATTAAACTTGCTTTCTGTACAGTACAGTGTGTACATACAGTATATTCCAACACCTTCTAAAGAAAATCTGTAGAAATACATTTATTTTTTTAGCTGACACTTTAATCCTTTAAAAGCGACTTACAATTTCTATATAAATCAGAGGTCGTACGCCTCTGGAACAACTACGGCTTAAGTTTCTTGCTCAGGGACACATTGGTGGACGCATCACAGTGGGGAATTGAACCCGGGTCTCTCACACCAAAAGTGTGGGTTTTATCCACTGCCCCATCACCACCCCTTATACCCAACAACTCATTATTTGTCAAACTAAAAGGTCATAGAGCCATGCTACATCACTAAAGGGTGTTATTTTATTATTCTACATTTTCCTTCTTGTCAACAGATTGCATGAAAAGTCTGTCTTGGCCACTCAGCCCCAAGTCTGACATAGTGTTGTATTACTCGAGAGACCGGTCTTAAGACCACTTTTTGATGGTCTTGGTCTTGTGTCAGACTCGACCGCATTTGTACTCGGTCTTGTCTCGGTCTCGGACATTGAGGACTCGGGATTTTATTTCAAGACCAGTCAAGACCATAACTTTGGGAATATCAATACATTGCTTTTGCATCGTCTGATTTATTTGTTAACATCCTAACTTTGATTGCATTTAAAACCCTAATTAAAATGTGTTGTTACCGTTACTGACTGTGTTTGTAGGTGGCTGCTTTAATAGGAATGTGGATCTTTCAGATCAATTTGAGAAGTACCTATGATCTCATTCCATTTTTTATTGTGTGTCATGTAATGTGGGGAACTGGTCTCGGTCTTGTCTCGGTCTCGCCCTCCCTCAGTCTTGGTCTCGATTTGGTCTCAGCCCCTAAAAGTCTTGGTCTTGTCTCGGTCTCAATAAACTCTGGTCTTGTTCTTGACTTGGTCTCGGTTTGTGCGGTCTTGACTACAACACTAGTCTGACGGTTCCCATTGAAATGATTAAAAATGGGTCAGAAGTATCTAGTTTCATTTTTTAAAATGGGCTCACTACTATCTTAAAACAGCTGTGCACTAAGTAGAACAGCCGCTGGGTACTATTTTCAGCTGCAGATTAATACACATGCGGTGCACTAATGAGTACTTACAAAAGCAGGAAGGTGTGTGTGGGATTGACTCAAAATAAACTACAGTGTCTGCTCATGGTAATGACTGAACATGTCACCCAAAGCAACAGGGTGGCTCATTGATTTCGCAAGATTTACAAAATGTTTATTTTCTCTTATTGGAAATCCGTTTTTTTGGAATGGCAAATTATGTATATCTGTGTAAAGTTATAATGTATAAGTAACGTTTGCTCCTGTGCCCTATTTTATTTATTATTTTATCACAACAGGTTGTTTAACATCAAGTGGGTGGATTTTGTTTTTGTTCACCTCAGAGAAAGATTTGATTTCCCTTTGATAACCAAAAGTATATATCATGACCTGAGCATCTATGCCTTTAAATTGTACAAAAAAAAGATGAACATCAAAAGGAAGAAAACCATTTTCACTCAGTCAGACATTAACCAGTGTGTTCATAATAAAAGAAAAATGATTAACTGCTCCTAAAATGAAATCTTCCTAACAGCAGTACAATGCTGCTGAGCTCAGGCCTCTGCAGTGTGAGCGGAGACACACTGGCGCTTATAGAAATAATGATGTGTGTAAAGGCAATGTGGTCCAATGTTTAATAGTAAGGAAGTGCGGGTATGAATGCAGACCCGTTGAAATCTCCAGATGGCAGCGAGAAGGAAGTGCATTTACAGTACGACGCACGAGCGAACGGCAGGCCGGGAGAAGAGGCTGATGATTATGATGCATAATCACTCTGATTAACTTCACGTTTGACTGCTGGAGGTAAATGAATGTTTATTCACACGGCAAACAAGCCCCCCCCTACACCTCCTCTCTGTGCCACACGCTCTTCATCGCTGGAGGTTAGAGGACGACGAGAAGAGAAAATGCTGACTGTGAGGCTTTCTCCAGGGAAGTGTCCGCCACCACTGCTGTCACGTCCCACCCGTTACCATGACAACGCCGCTGTCACTGAGTCTTTGCTACTGGCGCCGCACTCTGGGTCTGCCACTCCACTGCATAGAGGGCACTGTGGGTGCATATCCAAAAGCAGAAACCAGAGTGAAACAAATTAACGAGAGCTAAACTCTGCTATTCTAAAACAACATCAGTAACAGTTCAGATTTGGGTGCTGAATATAAAGTCCTTTTCTTAGTGAAGTGTTAGCTGAGGAAAGTGTACAACAGCCTATTTAACATTTATTAATAACGAAAGTTTCAAAATAACACATAAAGCCAACAACTCTCAAGATTCAGCGCATACTACTCTGCAATCCTAAGTGCACTAAATCTCAAGAACAGCAAAAAATATATACCAGGTAAAAAAACACCAATATTGTAATAGCTTACATATTCCATATATTCTGATTCTGGTTTAGTCTGTAGCATAGCAGAAATGATTACTATGTTGGGTAATTGTTTGTTTGATGCTCTTTGTCTTATGCCCTAAATTGCACAAACTATGCACACAAGGAAATGCTGGTCAGACAGGTTGTTCTCAAGCCTCAGCCTCAGCCCCATTAGTCCTTATTCTGGAGTATGGAACTTTTAAGCGACCTGACATTTACATTATTCATTCAGTTGACACTTTTAACGACTGTATGAATGACTTTTCAAGATCAGTAGAAGAAAGTAATGGCTGTTTTTTTTGTGTATTTTTTAATAAATGCTGAAAGCATGATATTTGATAATCAAAGTTAAGGTCCTGATCAAACAGAACGGTTGGATTTTTGGCTTTCTATAACAACTAGCAAAGTACTGCCTGAGCTTCAGATAGAAATGTTGAAAGGTGGGAGAAAGATGCTGTCTGCCCCCACTCCAACACCAACAATACAAAGATTATCCGAAAAACAAACTAGCTTTGCTTTGGCTTATTTAATAGGAAATTACACACGGAGCATCGATTTCTGGTAACAGCAGCAGAGCCTGGTACTCATGGGAGGCGGCGGGCGGCAGCAGTTAAACTCAAGTTGGCAAAAGGCCGATAAATGTCAAAGGAATAATTGCTTGACCTTTGGTGTCCTTCTGTAAAAACACAACTGAAAGGGGAAAAAAAGCGTGGGACCAAAGATTTCTGCCTAAAAAATAACTTTGCAGAAAACTGTCCAACTTATCCCTCATGTTTCACATTAAAGTATTGAAACATACAAACAGAACCACCAACCGAATGTCTGTTCAGTTGTGATGCAACTACATCAGCACTGCTGTAATCAGTCAGACCAAACTCCCGATGGAAGAGGGCCTCTGTGCCTTCAGTAAACTGGCCACTCAGATGCTGGGAGAAAGAGTTAACCATGTGTGGAAATGAGTCGGGCAATGGAGCAGCGATGTCGTACATCAACATGCCAGTGTCATTAAGCACAACCAGGCCCACAGAAACAGCCCCTCACAGCCCCTCACAGCCCAACACAGCCTTTACCCATGAAATTACACTGGAAATACACGGCTCGCATTGGTGATTCAAATAAACTGTTGGAATTTACATTTTACCTATTTAGCTCACACTACTACCGTATCTGCAACCCGATACAGTGAGGGCAAGAGTAGACTGAGCTGAAGCACTTCAATGTTAAGGATCGTTTACTGATTTTCACAGAAAAATACCACAACGTCAACAGAGTAGGTAGGTTTAAACAAATTTTTACCTGGACTTTATGACCCCATGAAAGAGGAATGATTGATTTCATGTGAAGTAAATTTACTAAACATGGGTTAGTACTAATCAGCCTGCACCAGTGGTAGGTGCGCCAGAGTTGAATCAGCCTGATGTTGCATTTAACAATTCAGTGAAGTGTCTCAAAATGTGTAAGGACAATAAATGGGAGGAGAGAGGGGTGTTTTTGGTGTCAATTAGCAATATGAAAGAGCTGAGAGACCTTCAGAAAACAAAGTTCAGTTATAAAGCTCTTGGGGATCTGTTATCTAAATACCTAAAACATTCTGATGAGACACAAGATGCACGACTGTCATAAAAAAGGCCAAATTAAACAGGTGACTTCCACTTCAGCCCCATCCCCTGACACTGCATATCTTTGACATACTCCCTCTTGCTACAATCTACTTTCATTAACTCCATTTTTACTTTCCTGTTCAGTGCAGGGATAAGAAACAGAGCTGATGGGTTGTTTATCCAAAGCACCAGTCTATAGACACAAAATCAGCCCGAATGTTGAATTACAGCCCTGAAGAACTTGAAGCTTGGCTCGGCTCGGCCACTCTTGTGGGACAGTTCAAGGACCCTCAGAGTTCAAAAGATGGGGGGTGGGGTGGGGTGTTTAAACTGAGCCTGGACAGTTGAGGGTGGGGGAAGGAGATTTGAAAGAGCTACAGCACTACTCAGGACAGAGGAGGTGAGTCATGAAAGTGGGTGGGAACAAAGACCACCTGACCATCCAACGAAAGAACACACGCCCATGCTTCAGCTGCTCTGAGTGGTCCTCAGGGCAGGTAACGAGGCCACCGCCTCACCTCAAGGATCACGGGACTTTCTTGGAAAAAATAAAAACAAAAACATGTGACCTCCTTTCTCCGCGAACATTAAGTAGGTAAAACTGTGAAAAAAAGGACCCTCCTCTTCAATACTCGAGCTACACAAACACACCAGAGCATGACAAATGATTCGCTGTTTAATTTATTACGCTGCCAGCCGGGAGGATTTGCAGGGATGTTTTGTTCCAGCCTGCTGCGTGCCTTCTCTCTCTTCTGCCAGCGCCTCCCACAGAAGCGCAGCCTCAGAGTTAATTACTGCTGCACTCGTACAAACACATCAAATAGGATTCAGTCTCCGGCTCGATAAATCACCACAGACAGAGTCGGTATTAAAACAAACCACTGGATGTTTGTGCATGGCCCTCACTACGGCCTATCAGAGCTGAAGGTGCTTCTCAGTCAACACCCAGGAGGAGAGGCCACTGTGTGTGCATGTGTGTAAGACAGAGTTTTGTCATCTTCAAGGTGACTTTAGGAAGTTTTCTCCTATAACCAGAGGGGAGTTTAGTACAGAAGTACTCTTGTGAATTTAAGTGTGTAAGGAAGCAGTGTGTGTGTGCATGCGTGTGTGTGTGTGTTGTAAAGTACACTAAAAGGAGCCTTGCAGGAAGCCAGAGAATGCTGTTAAAACTCAATTTCTGGTTTACGGCCCCTGGAGGAGGCTGGGGACCGTCAGGGTGCCGGGGTGGAGCGAGCACATCAATAACCTGCAGCTCACTCACTCCCGCCTCATTTTGTTCTTCCTTTAAACTTGTACTCCTCATACTGCTTGGTTCCCAGACTGATGGATCGTTATAGCCTCGACATCAGCTTAAACTAGACTCAGCTAGATCTGGAGAACATAACTGGCTGGTTCTGAGCTCAGGCTGTGAAAATGTGTGTGTGTGTGTGTGTGTGTGTGTGTCTTGGCTAATGCTGGAACATGTCACAATGCCCCCGAGGAACCCCAAGAACCCAGATGCTGTGCTGACTGTAAAATCAGGCGCAAGGTTAAAAAAAGACAGAGAGAGATCGAGCAGGAGAAAGAGAGAGAGAGTGTGAAAGAAACAACTGTTTTCAGTTTTGTGTGTTGCATTAACAATTTCTTAGACAGCCTTTGATACACTTCAACAGACGTGCATCTGCATCAGCCCAAGAAATAAAATAAAATAGTATAGTCTAACAGACTAAAGTCCAGTGGCTAAAAGAGATGGCCAAGTTCCTTACCACCCTCCCCAACACAACATGCCAATCTACCTGTTGATTAAGAAATATTCACCCATCGATCTATCCATTATCTTTACCCACTTAACCAATAAAGGGCTGCTTAGAGCAGGAGCTTATGGTAGCACTCATTGAGCAAGAGGTGGAGTACACCTTGACAGGTCACCAGCCTTTCAATTTTCACACCTAATGGCAATTTAGTGTTTCCAATTCACCAAACCTGAATGTCTCTGGAGTGTGGGAGAAAACGAGAGCACTCAAAGGAAGCCGGTGGATTTGAACCTTTGACAATCTGGCATTAAAGTGGAGCTAAGGGAAGGTTCAAAATGGAAAGGATTCATCTTCTTGGGAGCATTACTGAGCTTGGCAAATGTCATGGAAATCTCTAGATGAAATTTTAATATTTCTTTAAATTTTGGCCTAAAGGTTCTGTGGGGTCACGAAAGCAGGATGACCACCAACACTGACCGCAAATGTAATGAAATCCAGTCTTTACTTTTCTGGATATCTTGTCATTGATTACAGAGGCATTTCAGCCTGGTGGTGGTTAACAGGTTAAATAAGAATACAGTTTAATGTCTAGTTTATCTAATGGTAGGTGACAAAGAATAAAAACCTCAGTAGGGTGTTGATCTCCTACAAGCTGCTACAGCTTCAATACTTCTTGTCACAAATCCTCAAAATCTTTGAAACTCCACTGGAGGAATGAACGCCATTCTTATGTAAGGTATTTATTTATTTGGTGTCATGATGATGGTGGTAGAGAGGGTTTTCTAGCACACTGGTCCAGAATTGCCCATAGGTGCTCAACTTGCTTGGAGATTGGTTGCTGTGAAGGCCATAGCACATGATTCACTTAATTTTCATCAAACCATTCAGTGCACCCTGGTGCCCTGTATGGAAGCATCTGCTTCACTGCATCTGAGTTTCTCCACTCGTTTACTTGATTTGTCACTCATCTGTATACATATGCATTGTGCTTGTGTGCATGTACACGAACGCACACAAAAACACTCAGGTTTAAGTAAAATAAAACAGGGACCAGAGGCTGACAATCTGCACCAGATAATCAAACAAAATCCATCTCGGTTTCACTCTGCTGTTTCCCACTTCTGTACTGTGTTAGCATACTGTTGTCCTCAGCTCTCAGATTCAGCTGTGTTTATCTGACCCAGCAGAGCGCAAAGCCTGCGATAGCGTTTGAGCAGCGTCAGAGGTTTTGACGTTCTTATCTTTCTGGCTGCCGCCGGCGGGAGCTGAGCCTAGCTAAGGGCCCCCTGACATCTAGCACCTCCTTCTCTCCGCAGGTCATTTATTACAGTCGACTCCATCTAATATCTGGTCAGCGAGTGGACAGCCAGCCCAGAAGCTCATCCATCCTCACATCAACAGACACATCCACGATTTCTCATTATGATAAAGAGCACAGAGGCCAGAGATTATAGCAGTAATAAACATAGGAGAGTTCACACAACATACAGAATGACTGTGCATGTAGGGAACACCAAAAAGTAATGATTATACATTTTTTGGCATGACCAAATGTTCATAACACTAGTACCGCTAACATGTGAGATTTATCCTGTATTAAGTAAATTAACATTTACCACCCAGGCTCAGAAAGGTCCTTCCTGGGATACATCCTCAGGCACACATTAAGTAATGTATTTATGTTTCTGTGTTCTTTGGAATAAACAAAATAACTGCATAGTGAGTATAAGAAGCAACACCATGGCTGAACAGATGAAAAAAAAACCCTGAAA
This sequence comes from Micropterus dolomieu, assembly GCF_021292245.1. Classification (NCBI taxonomy): domain Eukaryota; kingdom Metazoa; phylum Chordata; class Actinopteri; order Centrarchiformes; family Centrarchidae; genus Micropterus; species Micropterus dolomieu. Next base: position 5,377,942 of record NC_060169.1, on the reverse strand, counting down.
TCCTGAAAGTTCTTCAACAGAAAGTATCGCCTTTCTGAGATGAATTGGTCTTAAAAATAAAAAGACAAGATAAGATGCTGATGTGGCTTTTTATTTTGCCTCCTATTTTTGCTTTTGTTAGTTAGGTTTCCCATTAAAGTGAGACTATGTAAGTTCTGCTAGCAGGAAAACAGTAGCACAAGAAGTACTGCTAGTTACACAGTTGTATCTATCAAAAGTTTGCTAACATGAGCCATTTTATTGCGTATGACAAGTGGAATTAACTTCCACTAAGAGGACAAGTTTGCAGTTTCTTCAATTAAAGGTTGCATAGTATCAATTTAACATAAAGTCCAATGTGTTGGACTTCAACTACAGAACCTAATTTGTAAATGTACCTACTGTACTTGAACAGACACAGTTAAGTATGTCAATATCAGAACAAGGAGTTCTGCTTATTGTAATATTTGAACAGGCAGAGCTGTAGAACATACTTGTTTTATGCGAGTTTGGTACGTTATAATACGTACCATCCCCGGCTGCAGCCTATTATACGTATAATAATAGGTTGATTGATTTGGTTGGGTTTACCTGTCTGGATGGCAATGTCACTGCTGTCTGACTGAAACACTACAGTAAAAAATATATTCATGTTCAAGTTGCCACGTTCACGGCAGGTCGAAGACATTTTTGCAAGAGAAAGTTACCTACAGAAAGTTATTTCAGAGAACATCCATGCAGCTATGTCTCACAGCAAGCTGCATCATTTAGTAAGACTTTAATCTCTTGATACAGTGATTCTATAAATATTTCACTGGTCAGTTACAAAGCGCTCTTCTTGTAACGTGTCATGATTCAAAAGCCTGCAACTGGCTATCAGATGAAGTTTTACATGCTGTCTCAGATGGCTGAATGTGATTTGTTTTGATCCCTCGCTGTCTCTGTGGGTGACAGATAACGGGTGTCAACCAGCCTGACTACATCTTCACCAGAGACAGATTACCTGCTGCTGCTCACTATGGCGCTGAGGTTCACAAGAGGAAAATAAAATCATGAAAGAAAGTAAACACATACAACACAAACCTAAATGTAACACAAACAAAGTGAACTTATAAACTGTTGGCTTAGGAATATGTACGTGAGAGTTAACAAAAGTACAAAATCTTAAATACAAAACATACAGTGTTGCAGAGTATGTAGCAGTGTGGTGGTATGTGTAATTACTGACCTGCTAGGACAGAGACAGGCCTCTCCAGAAGGAAAACAGTCTGTTTCCAGTGTGTTTTTGTGACCTGAGGACCCGTGGAGAACATCACCTGGTGTGATGAGACATGAAAAAAATCACAATACCAGTGTTGTTAATTTGCTCTAATAAGCTAGGAGCACCTTGTCATGTTGTAGCATTACTACTTCTTATATTTCAGTAAAAATCTATGAAAACCTAAAGTAATCTTAATTTGAGCCTATGGGAAACCTAACTGCTCTGTATTTATGAAGCGAACAGATAATCCCATGTTAAATTGTTCCAGCCTTAGCTCCTAGTGGAGATGGAAATTTACTGGACCATACATGGCATGCAGTTTGAGTCTCAGGTACAATGGGAAGTGCAATCAAAAGGCAGGTCTGTGTTGCTCACAGAGCTGTTCCAACTGGCTGGCTCTGCTGGGTAAGTGCTTATATCAGCAGTTGGCTAGGACGCCCGTCGATCGGCAGCAAACGCCTCGAGGAGGAGGAACACGCTAAAGCGTGAACATAATTGAGTTTCCGTTAAATGGCTTGGCTGTTGCCGCTGCTGCTTACCTTGTTGCTGCAGCCTTTGTCAAAGAAAATGTCAAAGTAGCCGACAATTGCCTGCAATGAAATATGAGGGGTGTGTTAGAATGTGACAGTACAATAAACCCCTAGATTTGTTTGACTACACTGCAACTATGACATGCAGAGCTGAGAGAGAGGCAGGAAGGAGACGAGGTTTTAATGAGCAAAAAAGGCTAAATGAGGTGCAGTGTTTCAGAATAAGGCAGTAAAAACACAAAATTTACAGTTAAAATATTTACAGTTACCTTTGCTGTATTCAGAATTCAGATTATTTTGCTTGCCATGCTTGCAATGTCATTGTTGTGTGTGTGTGTGTGTGTGTATGGTCTGGAGGACTGTATTGGCCACTCTGTTACAGATAAGGGGTATAAATATGACTCATGTGAGAACTGCATTTCATTCAACCCTGTTTCCTCTCAAAACTAACTTGGTTTTCGTTTAAGCTGAGTCAACAGCTCCCATGTGCTCCATCTCACCTCATCTGGGAGACTTGTCACTGGACAAAAGAAATAAATTATGAGGCAGCCGCCAACAACATTGAGGCAATTATGCTGACAATAATAAAAAAACAGCTTGGTACATAAAATTAGCAAAGGTGGATATTTTGGTGACAGCATTGCAGCAACGTGAAGACACTGGATATAAGGAATCTAATGTGGTTTTGATCCAACTGAATATGAATGTGTGTTCATCTGAATAAAAGGGGAAAGGAAATTATACAACTGACAAATCTCTGCTCTCAGGGAATCCATTATGATGTTGATAATACTTATAGAACATAGTAGGCAGTTTAAGCTTCATCAAGGGTTCTGTCTGTCTTCGATGTGACCAGAAATGACAGACTTCTTTTCTTTCAGATTTGTTTTTCAATTTACTAAAAGCCTGCACGGAAATGCAGTCTTTATTTTCTGCTGGTAAGGATTTACAAAGCTATGAACACAACTGAGTGAAAACCAATTCACACATCTAAGACAAACTGAGGAAAGGTCCAGGGCCAGAGTGCCTGTAGGTGACTGTTGTCAGATATGTGAGGTAAAAACCACCCCCCAGGCTTGTTTTCCTGCCATTTCTCCCCCCACTGGAGAAAGAGAGGCACTCTATCAATCTCAGGCGCACACTTGTAGTGGCAATGATGCAGAACTAATAGCTTTTAATCCTGACACAGCTGACAACTTGGAGGCCAGCTCTTAGAGACAAAGAAGAGCCAAATCAATGCAAGAGAGGGAAAGAGGAAAACAGAAGGACAGAAGAGGAGAAAGGAGGAAAGAGAGAGAGGTAAAGACAGAAAGACAGACAGAAGGAAGACATAGACAAAGCTGATGGGGAGCGAATGAGCAGGAGAGGGAGAGTGGGTGTAACATAATGCAAAAGGTTTCTTTTTTATATGGTTTGGTATTTGTTTGTTTCACTTGGAGAGGCTAAATACAGTACCATCTGCTCACAGCTCTGTAAAAGTCTCCCAAATTGTATTTAGCAAAGAAATTTGCAATTAAAACTGGCTAAGATAGATATATATATATATATATATTTTTTTTTTACAATGCATCCATATAGAGTACACACATAGAGATACACACATGCAGACATGATAATCATGATGCCGGCAGAAGCTGTGTTCAACACACTCCCCGTAACAAGGCTTCAATCAACCTTTATCAACTAAGACAGGCAGGGGCAGCACCACTAGCTCACAGCTAAACCACCAGAAAAGAAACCAAAGTGGATAAAAGAGCATGTCAACCCAATGCAATTATGTTTTTTAATGAACGCTACAGAGACGCTCAGTGCTGAGGTAATTAGGAAATTAGCCATAATTACTCGTCAGGCAGAGCGGATTCACCTCTCTCAGCCGGAGAGGCAGAGATCATCCTCATCGCGCCTCGCTGATGACAACGCCTCGTAAGCGAGATTGATTGTCACTTCTGCGTTGTGCAACTTTCACACTGCAGCGAGACGGGCAATTAAAATGTAGGCCACAGACTAAAACTTACAAATACAAAAAAAGTGGAACAGCATGGCGCCTCGCTGCCCCATTAAAATCACATTTGAAAGAATAAAAAAGTAATGTAACGGTCTCATGCAGAAAACATGAAAGATGTGAAAGTGTTAAGATAAGCAATAAAGACCTTGATGACTCACACCTGATTCGGACTATCCCAAGCCTAGCTGATCACTGGCTTTTAATACTTTTTGATTTAAACTGGGCTGGTGGAAGATAGTTTATCAAACACCTTGGGCCCTTTCAAAGGATTTAAAGATAGCTTTTATGACACCAAATAAAATGGGATAGCAAGATTCAAACTTCCAGATGGGGACTGAAAAGTGCAAAATTAGTTTCTGTCTATGTTCATCTGAGACTATCTTTACTTCATAAGATTTCAAATACCTTTCAAAACGTATTGCTGCCGTATATTGTTCTTGTAGGGACAGATGATAAATATCCTTAAAGCAGCATTGATTGATTTTTGGCTGCTATGGAGTAGAAAAACATCAAAACACAACCTTCAACATATTACAGCTTATAATCACTACTCTATTTACATATAGACAAATGTGCTGTATAACCAAAACAATGAGCTAAAAGAGGCAAAGTGAGGCAGAGTTTGTGATAATTTTCTGATTTCACAAATTTGATTAATTTATGAGAATTCTAACAACCCTCTACTATTATGTTGTATCTGGCAACTTTTGTAATCCTTGACGGATCAAAGCCTCTTTATCCCAGCACATGGGCAAGAAGGGAGGCAAGTTAAGGATGCAAGAGAGACAGACAGAGAGAGAGGAAAGGACAAGGAAAATAAAGGGTCAGCTTTAAGCATCGAGACACATATGCACACCCATAGACCAAAAACAGGACGAATCAGAATGTGCGCTTTTCATTTTCATCAACGTTTAGCCTTGGGCCCCGGCTCTGTCTGTGATAAGTGATGACAGTGGGCTCCATGACGGCCCACGGAGGAGGCTCCGCAACACTGCATCTCTCCGGCCCTCATTCTCTGGGAAGAGCAGGGGGGGGAAAATTAATAATTATCATCATGGATAACACCAACAGGGAGCAATTCATCATCGCTCCCCTTTCGCCCGGCTGTGTGTCAGCGAGCTGCGTGGCTCGGCCAGATACTATTATACGATGGTGGGGGGACGTAGGGAGGAGGGTTAACGGCAGGGAAAGGGAGGGGCACTGAGGGGGAGGGAGGGAGGGGGTGGGAGAAAAGAGGGCTAATGCACTTTTGATGGGGTTTATCCAGGCGTGGAGGCTTCAAGCACGACCACCTCACGGGCGGGTTGGTGTGAATTCCCCCCCTCCATCTCCTCCATCTCTCCTCTCATCCTCTCCACCGGACTGCTGCCACTCCAGAGAGGTGGAGCACGAATCAGCCTAGGCTGCAGCACAACTCCAGTCAGTATTCCTCGCTCATGATGCCTCTCAGACAAAAACAAACAACTGTACCTGTGACAGATTCATGCTGTGCAAAACGGACTGTTGTTAGCTGCGTCACTGAGCTTTGTTCATGTAATCGCAAAGAACAAAAAAACTGAACACAGTTAAGTTTAAGGTGGGAGATGGTAGAGGCAGCATTTGCAACAAAAATGTGTGGTTATTTACATATACACACACATTTCAGTTTTGTCAAGCAAGGTGTTATTCTCATTTTAAGACTATTGATCACAAAAACCTTATACTCACCTCTGATGTCCAGATTTGGGAAACTCTGGCATCAGGACAAGATGCATACATCTCCTACAGCTTTTCCAAGAAACTTAATTTCAATTCAGATCATCTCAAATGCTTGCCTTTGAAAGATAACAAAAGTAAACACACACAAAGCAGAACTTCTGCAGCAGATCCACTTTATGTCAACTTGCCAGTTGACTACCTGCAGTATTGATGAGCGCACTCTGGTTTGTTTATGTTAGTGTGAAGCTGCGGCTTGTTTTTGATTTAGCTTGCTTGGATAAAGCTAAACAAGTAGTAGCAAATGCAGGAAGATGGCTTGTGTCTGCAAGTTTCCAAGCTGCAAAACTAAAATAACACAGTATAGAACGCAGTCTTCATCGACTGCCACTATTGATAAAGGGAAAATGACTGGCCTCCAGCAGCTATGCACCTTGCTCCCACAGTTACAGGGACTTCTGTGCACTTTCGGTTGGACATAAAGACATATGTGTGAGATATCTGTTGCATAAAGGTTTTTTGTAAAGCCCATGCTTCTGTTGCAGACAATGCCATCCTTGGCAAAGTCTTTGTTCCCAAAATCTCTACAAAGGACTTGTTTGTTTGGTTATGTTACATGCATTTAATTTTAGATCCAGTTTAGTTAAATTAATATGTTTGCTTTATTTAGTATGTTTATATTAAAATATTTGTTTCTCTGGTTTCTTGTTTGCTTATCCCGTATCAACAATCTTGGATGTTCAGTATACCTTTTATAAAGTTATAGAAAATAATTTTGTGTAACCACTATCGCTCTTTATGACTGTCCACATTTTTCACCATGCCTTTGGACAACCTTCAGCGCGCCTGGAATTGATGCATCTGGCTCATGTTGGATAAGAGGGCGATAACGAAAGAGTGGAAGTTTTTAGTTGAGATGTCAGTCAAATGTCATTCCTTGTTCAAAAGAAACATATTTTGTGACCACATGGCATGTGGTCTGTTTTTGCTGCTCTCTGTGTAGCCACTGGTCTATGTCTCTTCTGTGATGGATTTCTCTTTGTATGAATTTACTAGTAAACTAGTACAAATCCTAAAGTCGCTTAAGCTACAGTTCATCTAGTTGCCACAAGATGCTGTCTCCTAAAAAAGACTGACAATATACTTTGACTCAAATCATCCTAATTTAGAGGATTTCTCTGACTTCAAAAGCCTGGGTCTTTATTTTTGTTATTTAGAAAGTGGACTTGACAATTAAAAGAGTACTCAGTCGTTCCAGCATTGCACTTCTATAACACTGTCAGACTCACATGTTTTTCAGTGCAACAGAACCAAATATATACAGTATTTTTATTTCATACATTCCTCTTCCTGGCACTAATATTACCCTTAGTGCAATTGACCCTTCAATATTAAGGATTAACACTGTTACTGTAAAGCTGGGTAGGTCTCTATTCACTATTACAATCATTAAAAAGCAAAAGGAGTAGAGCTTTATATGTTACATTCAGTAGTAATTTAGCTAGCATTAGGTAACTAACATTAGATTAGAAACAATCCACAGCTTTCAAGTGCTTTTTTGGCACTAAATAACTGTTTTGATGTCTTCCAGTCAGGATTTCAACCACACAACAGCATTGATACGGATCTTGTTAAGGTCTTCAATGATTTTGAATGAATGAATTTCAACACGGACAGCGCCAGAATTTAGTCTTAGTATTATTGGATCTCAGTGCTGCTTTCAATACGGTCGACCCCAACCTATTACTAGACAGACTTGAAAACTGGGTGGGACTTTCTGGCACAGTACTAAAGTGGTTTCAATCCTACTTAAAAGACGGGAACTACTTTGTATAGGTAATCACGCATCAGAGCTAACAAAAGACCTGTGGAGTTCCCCAAGGATTCATTCTTCTGTTTAACATTTACTTGCTTCCACTGGCTCAGATTATGAAAAACAACAAAATATGTTACCATAATTATGCAGATGACACACACATTTACATAACTATATCACCTGGGGACAATAATCCCACACAAGCATTGAGTAACTGTATTAAACAAATCAACAATTGGATGTGTCAGAATTTTCTTCAATTCAACAAAGATAAAACTGAAGTCATTGTTTTTGGTGCCAAGGAAGAATGAATTTTAGCCACATTAGGACTAGGGCTGAACGATTTGGGAAAAAAATCTAATTGCGATTTTTCTGCCAGATTTTGCGATTACAATTTGATTTGGGATTTTTTAATTTTTTTATTGAAGTTTTGCTAAAGTTCAATATTCTCTGCCAGTCTATTTTTGACTGAAGTCACGTCAAGGAGCACAAAGCAGATGAACCAGGCAGGAAGTCAGACACAAAACGGCACAGAGAATCCGGTCGTTTTCCAAATTTTTTGGAAATTGAAAAAAAGGGTGTAGTAGAAGCACACAAATCAAGCACAACTGAACAAATAAGCAATATCTGAATAACTCAGCAAAACTGGGGGGGGGCAAAACGCTCTTATTCTGAAATGTTCCATGTGGAAATGTAACGTTAGCCTGCAGAGAGAGGAACGGAACGGGTTCACAGAGAGCCGTTATCCGTAGTTGAGGCACACAAAATGATAAATTAACGGCATTATCCCACATTTTCCTCTAATTTCGTTTGTTGTTGTAAAATGTACACACCCCATGCCTGCTTTGATTGGACCGTAACACGAGGCGCATGGCGCTTGTGACTGGCGAGCAGATCTGTCACAGAAGGATGACAACGGAATTAATTTGCAACTGCATAACTGTTTAAAACGGGTCAGATGCGCTGTATTATTAACTATATTTTAATCGCCGTCTTCACAATAAGCTAAACGCGGTCTTTCAAATCGCAAATTTGATTTCAAAACAGTTAATCATTCAGTCCTAGGTCTGCCTTCTGTCCCCAGGATCAAAACTAACCATGGAGAAGCAGCGTTCAGTTTTTATGCTCCATATATCTGGAACAAACTCTCAGAAAACTGCAGGCCTGCTCAAACTCTCAATTCTGTTAAATCGAGACTGAAGACTTTTGTTTTTACCACTGCCTTTAATTAGATCAAATTCAATAATGAGGATTAGTATCTTACACTGCACTGTAACTTTTACTGTCCTGTGTAATCTTGTTTGTATTTTCTATTTAACTCTTTTAAAATTTATTTTATCCTGTTTTTATTTTCTATTTCACCCTTTTAAAAATTGTATTTCAATGTCTGTTTTTAATTTCGCTATGCTGCTTTTATGTTTTTTATCAAGCACAATGAATTGCCTTGTTTTTGAAATGTGCTACACAAATAAACTTGCCTTGCCTTACTACTGATACACTGTTGAAAGTTAAAGAATGAATTTTTCCATTAACAATTCTCTTCTTAATGTGCTGAAAACCGTCCTTGAAGTTGACGAGTGCCGCCCTGTCAGTCCAGAAGGCCAACCCACCCCCCACACACAAAATTTAAATTTGATGGAAAGCAGGTTAGAGATGGATTGCAGAGAGATTGTTCTTTGTAGCGCTACAGTAGCTACATCAGCAGCAGTGAGGCAGCAGTGTTAAAATTAATTACAGACAGAAACTTTTTCTCTCCTGCTACACCATCAGCATATATCATTTCCAGCCTTTAGGAGGGGATGAGGGCATTTTTTGCTACCTGCTCTACAGTTCAGGTAAATGGATCATGGAGATGTAGGGGTTGAAACAAAAAAAGGCAATGATATAGATGCCCAAGAGAATTTCTGATGTTGTTTTAATGAAAGTTTCAGCACAGATATATTCCGCATGTGGCTTCATGGTTTACAAAGGCAGACACAATGTCTACACTGTGCAGAGCATGTGAGATGTAAAAAGGAGGCAAGGAAAGGAGTGATAAAAAAAGCAAGAGTGAGAGGATTTGTCATGTGCGTCAACGGCGCAGACGCAAGGGTTGTGCTGTTCATTTAATGCAAGGTTAGGCAGGCTCCGCTGATGAATGGACTGTCGAGAGCAGAACAAAAGCAGGCGCTCCATCACAGGACAGGAGGCACAGCAGCTTTCGCTCACCGATCCCCGAGCACTGGTCCAGGAGCGGTTTACCCTTCACACAGGCTAACCTTAACTACTAGTGAGGAGCTGCAGCCAATACTGACTAGAGATCAGTATCTTTTTGGTAACATCACCCTACTCCAGCAGGTCAATAATCCATCTGTAAATCCTGGGACAAGGAGGCGGGATGCAGGAGGCGAGTATCTACACTGTGTACAAATGATACCATCTTCACAGAGAATATGCATAATAAAACCAGATACACGTGGATAAAATGAGGGTAACAGCATGGCTGCATGATGAATCTGAGGATGACCAGAAGTGTAGAACAGCAGTGGAAAACAGTAGTACACCTTAAAGCCTAAAATTACACCTCTGTACCATATGATCCCATCATCTGTTTTGCTGCAGAAAACCCCTAACATGACTGGAATTACATACTAGAAATAGAAACTGGATGTTTTCAATTACAGAGCAGAAAAGACAGGAAAAATGAGAGGATGTTTACAAATCCCATTAAATTCACCCAGGGAGCATAGGCCAGATAATAACCAGTTATTGATTATCCATTAAACCAATGCCCCAGACAGTGCAGTAACACTGCAGCACAACACAAAGCTGCTCCAACACAATGGGCTTTTATACAGACAGATCAGTTCTCACAGTGCGGAGCGTCAGAGCCTGCAGTAGTGACGCTGTTCTGTAGTTGGCGGATCGCTGCTGGTACCACAGAGAGAATTGTAGCTCACTGAAGGAAGTTCAGCAGGGGTGGGTGGGGATGGTTGGGGGTCACCAAATAGACTCATAAACCATTCTCTGTGCTTTGGTGCCTGAAGCTGAACCTCACTGAGGACACACACTCAAAGGTTCAGTCAGGTTTCAAATGAGTTGTGTAATGTATTACACAGGACTGATTATTTTTGTCTTTCATAAAAAAGCGGGTTCATTAATTGAGTTTTTATTAAGTAATGAAAATAAACAAGTCAACTGGTTTAATAGCGTTTGATTTTGAACAGAGATACATGAATGTGGTGGGGGTGAGGCCAGGGGCTGAATTATCTTTGAAATCCCTTAAACATACACTCACCGGCCACTTTAGTAGGTACACCTGTTCACATGCTTGTTAACACAAATAACTAATCAGCCAATCACATGCAACCTATCAATGCATTTAGGCATGTAATTTCAAACAAAGCATCATAATGGGGAAGAAAGGGGATAAAAGTGTCTTTGAACGTGGCTTGGCAGGTTGATGTCAGATGGGCTGGTCTGAGTATTTCAGAAACTGCTGGGATTTTCATGCACAACCATCTCTAGGGTTTACAGAAAATAGTCCGAAAAAGAGAAAATATCCAGTGAGCGGCAGTTGTGTGGACAAAAATGCCTTGTTGATGTCAGAGGAGAAACGGCAGACTAGTTCCAGATGACAGAAAGGCAACAGTAACTCAAATAACCACTCATTACAACCAATGTATGCAGAATACCATCTCTGAACACACAACACATCGAACCTTGAAGCAGATGGGCTACAGCAGCAGAAGACCACACCGGGTGCCACTCCTGTTAGCTAAGAACAGAAAACTGAGGCTACAATTCGCACAGGCTCACTAAAATGGGACAAGATTTGTAAAATGTTGCCTGGTCTGATGAGTCTTGATTTCAGCTGCGAAATTCAGATGTTAGGGTCAGAATTTGGTGTAAACAACATGAAAGCATGGATCCATCCTGCCTTGTATCAACAGTTCAGGCTGGTGGTGGTGCCCAGTACTAGCAAGGTGTACCTAATAAAGTGGCCCGTGAGTGTATGATAAAATGTTGTTAAATATTGTTTTAATGATATAATAATGAATAATAAATTTGTGCACATAAATGATTAATTTGACAGCCCAAACCAGGTAATTCATGAGAAGAGATGTAATTAGTTTGTTTCCTTTATTCTTACCAGGCTGAGTAAAAATCGATTTTAACTGATTCAATGTCCGTCAGCGTCCCAAGCTTTGTCTGAGGGGAGGCCCGCAGTCTCAGACTTTGAAAACCCCTGGTTTGGAGTACACTGATTTGTGAAAAGTATGTAGCAGTGGACGAAACTGAAACATAAGGATTAATGACTTTTCAGCGTGTGTCCAGTGGAAATATGATTTTCCGGGCAAGGCGAACATGGTTTTAACACACTGCAACTATTTAAGGCTCCAATGTGAGAGATGGGTTTTGATTGTGTACGTGAGTGTGTATTGGCATTTGAAAGAATGACAGGGCAAGCAGACTATAACATTCACTATGTTGTATGACATGTAATTCCAAAGTCACATTGCTTTGATTCGAGACATCCTCTTAAATACAGAAACATAATCCATCAACATGAGCTGAATGATGTCTCTGCTGCTCTGCCTCATTCCTTTACCACAATATCTCTGATAAATGACAGGTACTAAAAGCCGATGTGCAAACTTTTGTTTAGGAAATTCATGTTTAAAAAAAAAAAACTCTCCTGGGAAACTTATTTTGTACATATTAGCAACACTAACAAGTTGTTCTTCAAAATGCATTATATTTTTTGCATTTTAAATCTCAGCAACATAAAAAATGGCACTGCAAGCCATTAGACGCAATACAAATTTTATTTGAAATAGAAGATAATTTTGAGACTCAAACTTTCTCAACTTTACAAATGTTTGCATAGTTGAAACTCTGGATGTCTCAGTGTGCGAGTGGGTGGTGTGTGTACTTACCGTGCACTCGGTGGTGTTTGTTATCTTCAAGCAGAAGTCTGATGCAAACTCCAACTCAGACAGACACACTCTGTTACAGTCAATTGTCTGTTGAAAGTCAAAAACACAGAAATCAAATGATGTACAACTATAAATACTGATGACAATATGAACTGTGATCAAGCAATACAAAAAATTAAACAATAAGAATACACATGCAGTTGGTATAGAAGCAATCTCTTTGTTTTGACTGGAGCATTTGAACTTACTGCCTCACTGAGGCGACAGGATCTGCTGTGCTAGTTCTCACCTTTTTTGCATGCATATGAATTTTACAATTAGCCTACCGTTCAGATGTGAAAAAGTCATTTTTTTCAGTCTATAACAGGAATTATAACAACACTTTGTTGTTAACATAACAGTATTTCCTTTCAGGCTTCCACAGCTGTATTTTCTCTGTCTTAAAGGAAACTGTGGTTTATTACAACTTGGGTTTTGTTTTCTGCGTTCTCAATGCCGAGGAAAACCTTGAGTGAGCAAAATTAAATTAAATAAAATAGGTCAAAGTTGAGTAGACCTTTGTTTCCTCTTCCAAACAAGTTCGGCTTACCTGGTCATTTGTTCCTAAACTTTATGACTGTCTGAATGTTGTTTTAAGTATTATGACCATGTTCCAAAATCTCAGCAATTGACTTGGTACAAAGAACATTGTTCTCATAACTGATAAAACTGCTTACTAGAGCTTCAAAACGACACCTGGTTGGGAGTTTACTTGCAGAAATCTAAACGTGGTAAACAAGATAGCATTCTTAACCTGTTGAAGGTCTTTCTCGACTTGTTTGTGAAGTCAGCTTACAGCCAATAGGAAACACCCCAGGTTACTAAAAGGCTGATTCAGGTACGGTTTACCATAAAAATGACAAATTCACATGATCTTCTGCCGTTACTATGTAAGTAGGCGCACAACTATGGGCAAGCAAGACACGTTTATAACAAAAGTTGACAGCAGACATCTGACAGCCTTTGGAGTTTTTCCTGGAACCCATTGTCAAACTGTGAAAACAGTATTAGACCACATATTCAATAAGTAGGGTTGGGAGGATCGATTCTAAGCTGCATCGCGATGCAGACGTAGATGATTCTGAATCTATTCACAGAAGTGAAAAAACGATTTTCTCAATGTTAATTGATAACATAAGTCTGTGGAGTGCACATTACAGAGACCAGTGTACCCCCTATATTCGGCACATTGTCGCTGCTGAAAGAAGGAGAGCAGCTACTAAAATTTCACATGATCATTAATATAAATGCGCAACTAGAGATGTTCACTAGTACACTGTGCAAGCATGGTAACACTCAACACTTGGCTAGTTTCCTCTCTTCATTTTTCAAAGGACATTTACATTAAAGGAGCAGTTATAAAAGCAATGCAGAGAAAAGAATATTGACCACAGAGGAGATGTTTGCAATGCAAATGAGGGACACAAACTAGTCCTTTTAAGCTAATGAAGAGATGTTTCTGAGATTCCCACCCCTATCAATGACAGTGATTACAAATCAGACAACGATGAGATTCCATAAACATTACCTGGACCAAAAGTGTTGTAAAAAAGACCAAGCACTGTATCAAGGAAACTGGATTCGTATATAGACAAAATGTGTTACACTGTGCTCCATGCCAGGATGAAAACAAAGTATCACCAGAGAAAGGTCAACATTAAGTCCTTTAGCTACAACACTATAGTCAATCTAGAAAACATTCACTACAACACTTTTTATACCACAGTTAGCATGTATATGGGGGTTTGTGGTAAACTGGAAAAATAGGTGATTAACTCCTTTTCTATTGCAGTTAGACTAGTTTGCCTTTCTGTTTTTTTCTTATGGGTCACATTTGACATCGTGAATCCTTTCATTATATATTTTTGGCTGGACTACAACAGCCTACAGAGTGGGGAAGAGTGAGAAGCTGACTGCTGTGCAGACTGGCGTCTCTTTGTATCCGTGGTTTAGTGCTCCTGTCAGTGTCGGAGCCTCTTCGGTCGGTCAATGTGTGTTTTTAAAACTTATTTCCCAGAGCAAATCTCACTCTCACTCTGTACCCGCAGTGTATACAAAGTCATGCAGGTGAAGGAATGTTTCCATCAATGCACAACAGAGCTGGAGCCGATAAAAGAAGCTTGTCAATATTTGCTTCGTCACAAATCTGACAAAATAGTGGATGTAAAGATGTCATAGAACTGTGCCAACACAGGACAATAAAACTGAAACCTACTTCTGGTACAGAATACATACAGAATTGAAGAGACAGATGAAAAAAGCCAGCTGACATCAACACAACAACCGCTTCGACACAATAAATATATATAATCCCAGGTTTACATGTACATCCCGAACTGTTTACTAATTATGAATGTGAAAATGAAAGACATTACATGAAGGCAGCTTTAAAGCAGCTTAAAATGGCTGCAAGTTAAACATTCCTGAAGCTGAACATTCCTATCTGTTCCTCATTCAGAAAAAAACTAATCTGTTCTGCTGGAATTTATAATTCCATGAAGGGCTCTCAATTTTACGGAATAGCAGCCAGCCTTAATGGAATGTTATTGGATCGTATCAACGGGAGGCAATAGATGAGAGTCCATGTAATTTGGGCAGAGGGGCTGTCTATTTGTCACTGGAGGGGAGAAACTATCGATTAGAGGATTCAAATTCCATTATATCAAGTTCTACCCTCATTCATCACATCCACAGACGGGTGGAGGACAAGCTACTTAGCAAACAGGCCAACTAGCAAAGAAACATATGATGGTATGAGAGACAAGAGTAAGAGCATTCCTGCAGAGAAAGATTCAGAAGAGGTATCTGCACTCTTAGATGTTGGACTGTGTGTGTTTTATCTCTGTGTAATGTGTGTGCTGTCCCATCAGTGAAAACCGCTCTATCCACAGGGGGCTGAGAGTAATGAAGTTTCCTTAAGAGGAACTTAAACAAGGATTAGACACATCAATCACCATGCTCTACAGCATTGGAGCGCACACACACATACACACACACACAGCCTAGATTTTCAGGGCCCTATCTCTCTCTCCACAGCTAACTCCTGCTCCTGCCTTCTCTGTCTATAGCCAACAGCTTGGGCCTTGCAAACTCTATTTCTTCTGCTTGTACCTTCCAAGATCCTTGCACATTACGATCAGACTGACATATTGGTTTGCCAATTGTTAAATATCAGATATTGATGTCTTCCACAGACGACAACTTGACAACAAGGTTTAGTCTCAGTGCAACTTCTGGCACAAACATTTGATACTTGTTTTTTATATTTTGTTTCTCAAAATGGCTGATGCCATCTGTATTTCATCATTGAGCAACAACTGCTATGCAAACCCAGGTGAACTGTGCACTATCAAAATCACCCTTTAAAGGAAGGCTGGATCCCTCGGTGCACAATGCATGTCATTGATTTGTAAGCAGTTCAATAGGAGTGATTAAACCTTGTGAGGTTGTTTGATTTGAACACTTTTTAGAGACCTGATGATGGGACACTATATAGCATTTCACAAGAATCAAAGAGTAAAAACTCAGTTGTCAGCAGACCATTTTACTACAGGCTACTTGCAATTACTTCCTAATATCAGTATTATTGTTGGACCTCCAAATCCACTACCCTGTAGGTTGAATGTTGCAGTTCATAACCTATAGACCAAATCACTGTCGCGCTAACAACAGTCACTTTCAGGTAAACAACTGGCAGTTGATTTCAATTACGGAGATATGTAAAATCAGCAAATTTCTTTATTTCTGTTGTCATTTTGAGCCATAACCATAATGTTTAAAGATATATAGTAGAAGACATTTCTGCTCTGCTTATTTTATTTACTGTGTTGCTTTGCCAGTGTCCAAATCGGACTAGTTTTGGGTAAGTTCAAGCACTTATTTTCTTTGGCCCAACAGGTATAAAACACATCTGAATACAATGAAAACATTCAACACGTTGTTGTCATTATATTGTATGTATGTGACGCAGGGGTTTTCTACATATAAGTTATTGTGACTGGTTCTTTGTTTACCTGTATGACTGTAGGTTCAGAGATGAGGGTGTCTGCTTTCACCACTTCCACCACAGCCTCAGGCACCACCGCCTTCTTCATGCACGCCATGTTGAAGCCATAAACATCATCCCAGAATGCAATGCGGTCTTGGTGCTTCTCTGTGTCTCCAACGGCTGCCAGGCTAATGTTACAAAGGTCTGGATAGACTATAGAGGAAAGAGAGAAGCAAAGTGAGTAAAGGACTGATCATAAATTACGTTAAATACAACAAAATTGTAGGAGCCATACTGCCTGTTTTCCTCCAAGCCACAGGGGGCATGACATTGTGTTGTGGGGTCGATGCTGGCCTCAGGCAATTTAAGTTCCTGTATTGTTGCAAACAGGTGGTTAATTAATTAAGAGGAGCAAACAGTTTTTAACTGTGCTCGGATTATGTTGTTTATTCTACTTTATATGACGTATTATTTATTGTAAGTGGACGCAGGAAATAATCGCCTTAAAACTGCAAACTTTTGGAAAATACTGGACATCGTTTTTTCGGGGTACACGTTAGAAACAATAGATCAATTAGCAACCAGTAGCCTCTAAATATAGGGCATAGTCACAACAAATATCATTATTGCAGGCATTGTTTTGCAGCCCCTGTCTGTGAACACCAGTCCAAAACCAGTTGCAGCATCGACTTGGAGGTCAAAGGTTGCCAGCAGACGTCTACAGAATAATCAAGAAAGTCATTTATCTCCAATACCAATGACCATCCTGGTCAGAGACGGGGCATATGATAAGTGGCACTAGGGAAGGAATAAGTGACATAAAGTTCTATCTGACTTGATTCATTTGACTTCCGTTTTCCTATTCTCCAGTTGATCTGGACCAATCTGGTCCCATATTAACGTAACAACCTTCTCTGCACTGCAATCACCTTGGTAAGTTGACGTTGCATGACATATATTTACTTACGTAAACTGTTTTTCAGTTTGCTTTGGAATGCAAGCAGTGGAAATGCTTACTTTCACAATTAAATTACCTCAAATGAGAATGTGGAGGCATACAGAGAGACCACCTGTGACATACTACAGTAGCTCTTCTAATGCTGCTCAGTCCTGAGCTTTAAGAGTTGTACAAAGTTGACTTATCTATTTCTGCATCTGACTACAGTCTGTCTGCATTTGGGTTCCATTGTAAATGTAAATGCTCCGTATTTGGATAGCGCCTTTCTAGTCTTTTCAACCACTTTTACATGGCAAGTCTCTTATTTTTTTATTTAGTTAAAAACTGTTTATATTGTTAGTTTTAGAAGCATCTGTTTTATAAACTTTTGTATAACCAAGGTCAAGGAACCTGAACGTTGCTTTAACCTCCTAATGATCTAAAAGAAACAAGTGTATAACAGATCATATTTTTGGAGGTCACTCCATCTCAAAATGCCATTTCAGTGTGCTAAACTATTATAAGGCTGTCTGGTCAATGATGACTGAACCCCTTCAGGGATTTATTTTGCTCTGAAGAAAAGATCATTAATCATAACTAAAGGAAAGGTTGGACAAATTCTGATCCCATAATGTTCTACTCTCAGTGATGAAACATGCTTAATATCAACAAATTTAACTGCTTGAAATCATTCAACAAATTTAATCAGAGAACGCCTTAACATCTTGTGGGTGTGGGACTTTGCATCAATTTCATGAGGCTGCTGTAATGACTGTATCCATCACATGTGCACAAAACATGGCCTGATGACCATATTGTCCTACTTTCATACTTTATACTTAAGACTCTGTAGACTACCCGCGACCCTGTACGCAGGATAAGCGGCTGACGATGGATGGATGGATGGACTCTGTAGACTAGATGGCAAAAATGTGGACACCCAAACATTATCATAAGTGATTGTTCAAGATCTCACAAATGTGCTAACACCAATCACATTCTCCCACACAAAACTGCAAAAAAACATTTCTTAATGTACCTGGCTTTGTGGATGGCGGTCTTGTCATGCTGGAAAAATAAAAGGCCGTTCCCAAACTGTTGCTACGTAGCTGAAGCCATGCTGCCATTGTCTTAAATATAAATGCAAGAAAACATCCCCAGACCAAGAGTACACAAAAGCATATGTAAAGTGTGTCCAAATACTTTAGGCCAAAAAAATCACAAATATGATAGTTGCCTTCTGAGGCTGTGAGCACAGAGAAGTCTTTGTTCTCATTGTTGTGGCAGGCAGTTGTGAATTTCCTTAATACTGTGAGCAATTAAATAGCTGAACATTTGAGCTACTTCACTGGCACTCCAAGGTCAATGACTGAACTTTCTCTGCTGCACAAATTACACTGCAACAGAAGTGGAAAAACATTGCAGCCTCATTTTCTTCTCTGAGCACACACAAAGACAAGTGCATCCACCAACGTCCTTTGGGCCATTATCCCCTTTATTACTTCAGGTAGGCATGCTGACGAAAGTAGCAGAGCAGCGGTAATAATGTGAATGCACTTGCCCGAGTTCTCTCTTGTATTTAACAGCAACACTGATAACTATGCTTTCTAGAATGAGGAAAAACACTCACAAAGAATGATGTGATTGATCTTGGCCTAACACAGATGCATTACTTGGGGTGGAAGAAATGCTAAATTGTTGGCATTGCTAAAAATAACACTGGCTGTATTTTGGTCAAACAAGTTTTTTTTAGCTTAACCTGCAGCCTCAGATAAACATTTTTTCTTAGAAGAAGGAAGATGTCAGTCACTGGGAAACTGTTTGTAGTTTCATATTTCAAAGTTTTGAAGACTGCATATTGGCAGTGATTATTGTCGCTCTTAATATCACATAATACTGTCTTTTGAATTAACATTATCCATGTCTTAAAATAAGCATTAAACCTGAGCCTTAATGTCTTTTCACTGTCTTTTTAACATCTGAAAACACAAAATCACTGCTCAGATGCCTCTGTATGGTTAATATGCTTGGTGATTAAGTCGGAGCTAAAATGCTTGAAGCCATTGGTATCCCTAATGTGAAGTAACATTAGCCAACACAGAGGCCTAGGGCCTAAACTACAGTTTATAATACACTCATGAGGACATATAAAACCTAATATTGTAACATACATCTTGCCAGTACTAGTAATGAAAGAATCTGTCCCAATTAAAGATGTTCATAACAAGAGTTGGAAATAAAAATCTGGATAGTTTACGGTTATGGTAAATATACATGACTGTGGCATCATGATAACTTCCACTGAGAAATTCATAGAGCAAGTCAACATCCTGAGTCCATGAAAGCCAATACAGTCAATATGGCTCTTAGACACTAGTGTCTTTTGTTGAGATCCTGAATTCGTATTGGACTGAGCTGAGGTAAGAAAGTTTGATAAATTAGCGAACGAATATGACAAGAAACCATAGTCAGCTTATACCAACCTGGTCCCAGCCTTTGTTCTCCATAAAGCAAACTACAAAAGTTTTTTTAAAGACATGTTTTACAGTTTTAAAAATACAAGCCTTCCAATGAGCAGATTTTATTTATCTTGCATGGCATGTGTTAGTGCTCAATCTCACACAACCTTCGACACATTGGACCATAAAATGTGTGAATGGATGGTGACAGCTCAGTGATGGGCAACTCATGGCCTCCCATTATTAGCTGAAGCCTGCATCTGACCCTGTGAGTGTCACCATACCTAATGACCGTGCACCCGCATATTTACACACACATAAACACGCAAAAAGCAGATTTGTCACTTCATTTTACTTGATTACTGAACCGAGTGAGTAATTATGAGGGCAAGGTGAGAGAAGGGGGGAGAGCTGCTGATTGGGTAAAATCAGGACAGGCCTGTCTGAGAATCCCACTGAAAAAGAAATGGAGACAGGGAGACGAAAAAGCGAAAGGGAGGGGGTGCTGTGGTGTGGATGGAGAGGGAAAAAGATGAAGAGGAAGAAGGGGGGTTTGCACGGGCGTCCCCAGATTCATGGCTTTGACATCTGCGTCCTTCTCGAATCGCTGCTCACAGCCCGTTTGTCATGCAGACCCCCCCCCCCCACCCACCCACCCATCTTCTTCTCTTGCTCTCTCTGTCTCCCCCATTGGTTGGATGGTGGAGGAGGGAAAGAGGCGCGGGAGGGGGCATGGGACAAAACAGATCCCTTTTCCCTGGACATTGTGCTGTGCCAGGCAGGCAGGGACACATTTAAGGATGAAGGGGAGGTTAATGTAGTGGGGAGAATGAGGGAGCTGCTGTAACACTCTACTAATGTAGCTTAAACACACATACAGCAGCAGTGCTGCAGGGCCATACTAATAACTCTGCACAGCTGTGCGCACACCCTCAAAATCTGAAAATAAACTTAAGAACAGAAGTTGATAAACCTAACGTGACACCACAACCAGCTGCTGGATCGACAATCAATAAATGAAAAAGTTATGGTATGTCTATGTACCTTTGGTTTGGTCATTGCAAAGTAATCTGGCTGTGCAGGAATATTTGCTTTGCAGATCTGCACATAAATACTGCCTCGGGCATGCTTACCTCTGAACAAAAATAACACCATGTAGGATCATCCATTCATAGCATTGACACAGGCAACTAACCTCTTTTCTGTGCCTGGCACTTTGCTTGCTGAATTTGGAATGGGATATACAGTCCCCTCCAAAAGTATTGGAATGGTAAGGCAAATTCCTTTGTTTTTGTTGTTGAAGACAAAAAGTTACCACGAAATAAAAGCTGAAACTCTGAACTTTTGCCTCATACTCATCTTTTGATCTTAAACCCAAATGTGTTCAGTGAACAACAAAAACAAAGGAATTTGCCTTACTGTTCCAATACTTTTGGAGGGGACTGTAAATACGGAATTTATCAAATTAATGAGATAATGACTCATGACTCTTACAGACCTAACTTTATGATTTTCGAGGAAAGAATGTCATATAATTTTAAAGAGAACAGCTGCAACAACCAATGACCTGAAACCAATCAGTTCGCAATCCAGTCCAGAAGTTCAGAATCTTTAACTAGTCTGACAGGCAGAAGTGAGCCAACAAGAGAAAAGAAATATTGTACGCTGCTGTATTAAACATTTAGATTTATCATTATTGATATGAATGTGACGTGATTTATCGTTACAGAGATTTGGAGACAGTTCTTCCAGCCATACGCTTAACGCCCTCAAGTTTAGAAGCTATTTTTATTATTTTCTAATCAAAATGCGCATCAATGTTATTCCTTCAACAAAGGAGCAGGAGCAGAGAGGAAAATCATGCTGCCACTATTGTGTCAGAAATAACATGGAAAAGATGACTGTCCTGCTTCTAAATATCTGTAAATAAAGTCATTTGGTTGTAGTACGGTAACAAAATAAAAACATTATGCATCTATAAATTAGGAGAATTTACTATAACTATAACTATACACTATACTATGTTGAGCCTACAGTCATCAAATTTCAAGTTACTTTACTATTTAAACAGGAAGGAACTCTTCTAGGAACAGCTGATCATAGTTAATACAATGAGACTGCTACCTTAGAGGCGTGTCATTAACTGATAATAATACATATAAAAACTTTTTTTTAAATACTTTTTCCCAGATTATTTTGTGTATTTTGTCATTTCACTTCCTGTCGTGCTGCTGACAGTAGATCCAGCGAGACCAGCCCGTGTTGGGAGCATCAGGGTTAAAGGCTCATGACGAACCATACGGTGTCCTCTGACCTGTCACACTCACACTCACTCTGGTCACACCGTCGCCTGTCCAATCTCCCTCACTAGCAGATCAGTCTATATATTCATTCTGGCTGTCCATCAATGTATGTGTGTGTGTGTGTGTGTGTGTGTGTGTGTGTGTGTGTGTGTGTGTGTGTGTGTGTGTGTGTGTGTGTGTGTGTGTGTGTGTGTGTGTGTGCGCGTGCATGCACATATGCATGTGTGTGACTGTGACCTCTCCCTCATGTCCCAAAGAGCCAGTAAAGGCAGTGTTGTGGAACAGTTCCTTAGTTGGGTGACATTTGGCACAAGCCATTAAATCTGGTCAGTGGCAGAGATGGGATGACCCAGGAGAGACACACACACACACACACACACACACACACACGGGCATTTGCCTAAAGAAAATGGTCTTTGCACATCGAAAGCTGAACAATTTCTACATTCAAACTGTATTGCAAGACCCAACTCAAAGACATTCATGCAAAAAATACATTTTTATGTTTGAGAGTAAAATCTTCTATTCCCCCTCATACAGAAATTTATGAGGGGGATGTTTTCTGCTTGTATTGACATGTGTACAATGTGTCAGACCCAGTGAGAAATACAGAAAAATCACTGCATTCCCACGTGTTCTTTGTAATAACCACAGGGGGCTGGCGTGAACAGTTTTCTCCCTGCTGACAGATGACATTTAGAGTAAATCTGACCTCAGGATCACCCTGCACTGCCCCAATCCAACTATGGCAGGGGAAACTGCCTATACTGAGTAATAAGACACACAAAAAACTCTAAATACCATTTTCAGGGTTTTAAAACTATTGTTCTATACCTTTCCTACCTTGGAAATGTATCTGCTGCTGAAAAGCTGACCCACCACATTTGATCATACCAAACACTGTCAAGGGCAATGCTGTCTGAAAATAAGCCTACTGCTTGTAACATAGTAGCAAGTATGGGAAACTCGCTTCAGTGGAGAGTAGGTGGCGTATAAGGTAGCAAGTCTGATGTTGAATCTCTACCAGCTGATAATTAAACAGCAGCAGGTAACGCAAATGCTTTGGCAAACTTTAGTCTTTTCACAGCTGTTTAGTTTTGACAGAGTACTGTTCCTTTTCCAGTTTAAGCTATTGTATATATGCTGTAAATGTGATATTTTGTTTACTTGCAGCGCTGCGCCTTTGAATCAGGTCAGCACAAGTGGGTTCTGGAGTGCACCCGAGGTAGTCCAACCTATGTTGAACGCGGTGGACGGTGGCTTTGGCTGTCTCGGTCACTATAGGGTTAACAAAGCAGAGCAACGCCCCCTGACCCCTCCCCCCCCAACTTCCCTATGCACAGTATATGCAGAACAAAGAGTTTTACCACTCTTGAAATTAAGCATAAATTCACAAAATGCATTATAATTTTCTGCACAGTTTTTAAGTGGCATATGTGGTATACTTGAGAGCTTTTAAAAAGCATAGCCTAAAGCTACTTCAGAGAATCGCCAACACATAAAATCTGATGTAACAATCCTTTATGCTACCTTCATTTTGATTTTAGGAGAATATTCAACCTACCTGAACCAGTGTCAGCCAGGTAGTGTTCTCTGGCATACAGGACGGAGTCCAACATTGACTCAAACAGCAAGAAGTAACCCTGAAAAGAGAGGACATAAACATTATTACCCTGGTATCTTCTGAAACACCTTTACTGAAAAAAGGGCAAAAGCAGCAGTTTATACATCATCACCTGGTATATTTGACACTTAAAGGCAGGTAATAATTGCATGAGAAGAGAAGACTGCAGAACTGCTGGACAATTCAATTATTTTTTAATTCAACATCACTATGGTGGAAATCTGAATTAGCTCTGTGACTGTGAATTGAGTGATGTGCCCACATGGTCTGCCACCCAGCTTCCAAAGGTTTGACCCTGGGCTGACCTCGTGTTCTGCTCCAGTGGACGGCACATTAACAGTGTTATTATTCCATTAATGCTGAAATTGAGTTTTGTCCACATCATGTTGGCTTCGACCTGAGTGGCAGATACTGCTGACAAATGGCTTTTTCTACCTGCTACCCCTCCATCCCGCAAATCAACCAATCAGATAAGCCTGAGCTGCAACGCTGGCCCCTTCAGTATGGTATTTGTGTGCACAACATTTGGGCGGGTCCAAACATATAAGAGGGTAAATATCTCCATCTGGGTCAAGGAGGTGGGTCAAAATCAGTAAATGGACATTTTACTGTAACT
This sequence comes from Micropterus dolomieu, assembly GCF_021292245.1. Lineage (NCBI taxonomy): Eukaryota > Metazoa > Chordata > Actinopteri > Centrarchiformes > Centrarchidae > Micropterus > Micropterus dolomieu. The sequence goes on along the minus strand of NC_060169.1, from coordinate 5,353,771 downwards.
GATGACGCACATCAGTCCTTTCAATGCTGTAACAAATCTTTTGGCTTGTTTAAACCATCAAGATCTTCTGACTGCAAGGTTTGCAGTCTTGTTTGATTTACCTCTAGCGATGCCACCACATTTCAAGTACAATGGCACGAGTACAATGTTATAACTTATAATAACAATGTCATAAGTCATAATAAATCAAAGTAACAAGCAAAAGGACTGATGTGTAAGGTATTCAGAATGATAAAACAGACTTAAAAAAGCATTTATTAACTGGTTTGTTCATACTGAAGTAATAATACAATCAAGAATGTTTTTGTCAACAGACTGCCCATTTTTAGGGCCCGACAAAGGCCTGGCCTTTTTTTGTGCCAATTTTCAATTACAATTTTTAATCTAAATGTCTCATTTCAGAGCAAGCAATCAACATGATAACAGAGAGCGTCACTGGTGCATTGTGGTGTACTTTAATTTCAGGGAAGTTTAAATTTTAACTTCAGGTAAGTTCTGGGATTGCTACCACTGTATTGGAGAGCTGGACTAATGCAAGTTAGTTGGAAGCAGCTCTACTGTGAAAGAATTTATGACATTTGTAGTGTGACAGTAGGACGTAAAAAAAATAAGAAAACAAAATGGCCTGATTTATGTTTAAGAATACCGCTACTTTCTCTATAGTGGAGGGGAAAAGGGACAAGGAGAGGTGAGGGCCAGGGCAGAAGATAAAGAGGGGACGTGTGTGTGTTCTTTTTTTGAATGATGAAGAGAAAGTGGCTCCAGAGAGAGTAAGAGTGAGACAGAGTGAACGTAGTGGCCAACTGAATAGTAATTCACTGAGATAAGAGCCTTATTATTCAAATAAAGACAACCTTTTACTGGAGAAAGGAGAGGAGAGCAAGTGGTAGACAAAAAGGGGAAGCAGCCCTGATTTATAACCCTAACTCCAAAATCGTCACCATCTCTGTCATGGACCTGAGCTGATAATGATGACAGCGATGAAGCTGATATAACAGACTCATCCTCCGCGAGGCGATAAAGGGAAACATTCTCTCCGTTTATCGACAGTGGACTGGTCTCGAAACAAAGTCAGGACCGCGGGTCGTCTGCTGCTGACTGTTGTTGTCCAGCCGATGTCCTTAGCGGCAGAGCGGGACATTTTTAAAACCCTCAGACAAAGCACACTGGCCTCATAATTTAGATCCCAATTTCACGGGACACTGCTTCACTTGAAGGAAAAAGGATATGAGAGAGCGAGCGATGCCTGAAAGCAAAGTCACACCTTACTTTTACCATCAACAATAGTCCAGAATTACTGCCCGTCCTGCTGTTTTCCATGTCTTCCCAGCAGCATGTACGACACACCCCTATTTTATACATCTGCAATGTTAATTACCAAAAACACAGCAGCAACTAACTTCAACCTCTACATGAAAAATCAACAATAACAATCAATGAACATATCTGATCCAGGTAATCATGTGCAGTGTGTCATATGTAGCAGTTTTGGGCTTTAACAGGGCTCAATATTAGACAATCAGACAGACAGCTGGAAATGTACATGTTGTTTCACCCACTATATGGTATAACAAAAGGTGTTAATGATTTATCCAGTACATGCATCCTTCAGGCCAGTCAGCGTTGATCTGTTTATCAAGAAAACACAGTGCTCAAATGTAATATCCCCCACTGTCACCAAATTCAGACTGTATCAAAACACAATCAATAACCAACTGGAGAAGTTTGTGACTTAAGTTTTATTTATTTTATTGGACATTTTGGACTCCAGTTCAGATTGTAGGAGGAGGAAGGTTAATTTTGTGGGGTTCAAAACAGAGATCGCAACTTCAAAACTGTCCTAGTTACGATGTGTTAGCGAACAAGTTAACCACTAATACAAGGGTTGGTTCAGAGTTACAAAAACAAAACATGGAAAGGCATCATTCATCCCCACAAGTACAGAACTTCTGAGATGCGGTCTGCAGTCATTGGACTTTTCTAGACTAGAAATTAAACTAGAAAAGAAATTAAGTGCCATTTTCAAAGTATCGGAGTATTCTTTAAAGGCTGACGCTGTTTTACTGCTCTGCATCACAAAAGGTTCTTGATGCATCTGTTGACAAGTTGGTTGAGCTGCCTTACTTTGTCTTTTATCTCACATTACTTTATCTATTCAGTTGCGTTAAGAAAAAGAAGATTAAATCTCAACACCAAACTGAATAACCAACTTTTTTGATGCCTTTTCCACTTTTCGATCTGTCTGTCTATGGGCTCAGTGACACAGATGGGCCGAGGTGCTAACAGATCTGTGTACTGTTAGGTAGCAAGGCTGGTGCAGGCAATGCTCTGCAGTATAGTCACTGTGCATTTCCATAAAAGAGACTAATGAAAACCTAATGAGAATGGGCTGGAGCAGCTTATACACATTAACAAAATTAGCATATAAAACACATTCCCCTGAGTGGGCTATCACACACACTCACATACACATCTACATATGCACCAACACACACACACAAAATAAAAATGGTAAATACACTTTTACAGCCGTTTTACTTATGTCAAGTATTTTAGCTTTTTCATGGAGTTGTCACTGCCCTTAACTTTACACAAAAGCTATTAAGCCTGAGTATTCTTTATAAACTCTGCAGAGATTACTTTTATAATTATTCCTGCAATGTTTTTCTATCTTCAGTTGCTGGGGGCAGAGTGAGGAAAAAAAGGCATTGTGTGCTACAATGTATAGATTTTCATGTCCATTAACCCTTGGGAGACTGAGTGACTGTCAATTATAGGTACCAAGAGGCGTTTTGGTACAAAATCTGCATCAGCAGTTTACACTTTCCTCCGCTCTCCAGTACCTCCTCCTGCATTCAACATACGTCTTCCTCAATTACTGCAGATCATCATCACTTCCAGTCCCAGGAGGGCCAAGGCAAAATAAAGGAGATGGTGTGCATGCATGAATGTGTGTTTCTTGATGTGTGTAAGGGGGGGGGATACTTCCATGCTTCAATGAACACTAAAGGCAGCATCTCTTCATCAACACGCCGCTTCTATACTAGTCTATGATCAGGAGACACCACATTAGCATAAACATTTTACACACATCCGTGTAAAAGACTTTAGTGTATTAACACTTGGTGAGTGTACATTGTGTATAATATGAGCCTAATTTCCATTTAATGGTATGCAAATGAGAGATAGAGGGGAAAGATAGTGTAACAGCAAAGTAATTTGCATGATAGCTAGAAGGTTATTAGATGCAGTGGCTCTTCTGAAATCAATGATAAGAACAACATGTATTTTTAGAAGATGTTACACTAATTTCCATGGACAGTAAAACATTTTAATTAAGTAAATGCAAATGATTTTAAGACCTGAAAGAGTTTAAGGAAAATGGCATAGTTTCACTTTGAGGAAAGTGTTATTATGTAATGTAGGATTCAGCATGGTTTAAAAGATGTGCATGTATCTGTTATGAATTTTTACCACACTTTTTTCCCCCTTGAATTTGACCCTTGAACTATTCTGCATTCCATCTTTTTTTTACACAAAACAGCTAATTTACAGACTGACAGACATTAGCTGTAAGCTAGCATGTACCGGCCATGTCTGGATGTGTGTTTACGTGACAGCTCAGCCTCTGATTGATCTCACAACTCACCAGGAACTGCAGTTCCTTCTATAATTTAAAGCATACGCAAACATTTTTGTAACTTTTCTTTAACGGAAATGTATTGCTTGCTTTATTTCTTTGGATCCCCATTAGCACCGGCACAAGCATTTGCTGTTATTCAACAAGTGTTCACTGTTGCTTTACCTGGTCCATGCTTGTAAAACATCCACCGTGTCCACATCTTCTAATGTAATACCGGATAACATTTCTCTCTATGTTTCTCTACAGTTTGCTAAAATGGGTCTCCAAATATACTTGGCCTTACAGGTACTACAAAGTGCTTGCTTTGGGTCTTCTTCACTCATGGTGATCTAGGGCTGGACGATCTGGCCAAAAATGTTATCACAATAAAAAGTTTTATATCTTTCGATACTGATTATTATCACGGTAAGTATCAAACTGTTATTTCTTTCAAGTTTAAAGGTTGATTTTTGCTCCTGAGTGAGTTAGTTGAAGAAACCTGATGGTTAATTGTGGTTTAAACTCTTCTTTATGGGCAACACTTACAGCCAAACAGTGGACAACTTCACAAATCTGAGGTAGAACATTCATAACAATTCTGATAAAATCTTTGTCAACAAATGTGCGTGAGTAAACATAAGTAAAAAAAACACACACAAGTAAAAGCTTTTTTCCGTCCTTTTTCCTCAACAAAATAAACACATTAATAGAAAATAATTCCTAATTCGTGTGTTTGTGTATGTTTCAAGTGAATAAAACCCAACATTTATTGAACATTTGTTATATTGTTATTGAAAAAAAAAAAAATCGCAATAATTATTGTTTTTGTATTATTGTCCAGCCCTATGGTGATCTTTCACGCTGACAAGGTTTTTAATGTGTGTGCGACTGTGACAATAGTCTGTCTGTACACAACTGGATATGAGAGACTCATCAAGGTGAAAACCAACTCAGATACTGGTTGCCAACTGATAGATTGGTGCATCTCTTAAGTAAATCAATAAAGGCTGTTACAGGCTGTTGGTAGCTGTAATGAGGGGAGAATCTTTATCATGTCAGCAGAAGATGTCATGACAAGATAATCTGATATTTAACGCAGACATCAGTTTCCAACACGTTTGTTGTTTGGATTTTGGGACAGGCACCTTCACATGAAAACTCATTTGGTTTTAAGGTCAAAGTCTAAGTCGACAGGATGAAAATAAAACAATGCCTTTGTGTGCCTTTGCCTTTGTGAAATAAAAGGTTATAGCGGTGAATTCATACATACCCTATAAAAATTCTGATGTACTTTCATTCAACAGTGTACTTGTCCAATAACAGGCCGTTATTGAATACATCATATTGAGGGAACAAGGAGGCCATTTTTCTTCACAAAAACAATATCAACTGAGCGATGCAGGATTATGGGTTTGGGTTTATGAGGATGTCTGTTTGAGGGATACATCAGCTTGTCAGGTTCATGTTCTGCATGTAACAGTGTTATTTAAACCAGAGAGCAGTTATCAGATGAGATGAGAGAAATGAGAGAAATGCAGCATTGCATTTTAGATACATACTGTATAGTTTTATTGTATTGAATGGTATTGTGGATGTTTATATACCACCCTGCTCAAAGTAAATGGCTGCCTATATGGCCATATGCCCATGCTTCACTAAGCGTGAAAAAAAATAAGAGTACCATAAAAACAGAGGGACGGTGTACTAACATGAAACACAGAAGCCATTCTCTTAATGAAAATATAGGCTTATGTGATCTAAAAGATGGATGACTGGTGAATGACTAGATAGATCTCTACAGCAGGAGGAAATATGAGTATAAAATCTGACAAAATTTGGCTTTAGGAAATATCAGGTGCTTTAATAATTTCATTGACTAAAAATGTTATGATATAGCTCATATAGGTTGGGCATCAGAGAGGCAGCGAAAGTGTATAGAGCCAAAATATTTTCACATCTAACTCTAAATTAAGGGTTCATTTCAACTAACCTAGAGCTGGTAAATGTTGGAACAGTGGGAAGACTAACCACACCAGTTTTGGTGTGTTTTATTTTGTTTCTGTCGAGTTTAAATTGTGAAGTATATTTTACAAACTTGAATTTTCTGTTTAATAAGGACAATAGGTATATTTCGTTTCTTGATATTTTAAGAGTATATTCTGTTTATTTATTAGACTAAAAAAGCTGAGAGAGCTTGTGTAACAGACTATTGCTGCTTGAGGTACAAAGTGGAATTACAAGACAGTACGGGCTGGGGCTAGCTGGTTAGCATGCTAACTTCAGTAGAAATATCTACAAATACAATCTTAACACATTGTACCTTTAAAATAAACTGGGCCTTTTGGGTGAAAATGAAAATGATTATCCTAATATCCTAATATTGTATATGTCAAATTACCTAAAAACATACCAAACAAAAACAAATGGGATGCGTTAGATGCATCAGACATTTTGTTACGCAGGCAGCTGGCTGAAACCACTTCCTGAAGGTCTTGGGGAAGTAAGTGCAGCCAATAAATCCTCATTAAAACATGGACACACCTGTGGCACTGTCACTGTCTGTGTGTGTGTGTGTGTGTGTGTGTGTGTGTGTGTGTGTGTGTGTGTGTGTGTGTGTGTGTGTGTGTGTGTGTGTGTGTGTGTGTGTGCATACTCAAATGTCTCTATCTGTGTGTGTGTGTTTGTGTTTTTGTGTATGTGTCACTGACTGACAGTCAGTCAGACTAAAGGACAGGATGACTGATGACTACCGCCCTCTTCTTGGACAGGTGAGGCTCCCAGCACTGATAATGAGGCTAAAAAGGACGGGCTGCCATTAATTTGACTTTACACCTCTACCGCACACAGCGATTCTAATTTTGTGTTTGTGTGTATATGTGTGTGTCAGTGATACTTGTTTTGTAGTCAAACTATGTTCACCACAAGGTAAAATATCAGCGATGTGGGTAACAAGAAATCCTCCACAGCAGAGAAGTTGAACAGGGCTCTTGTTCAGGGTTCCTTTCACATTTTAATGAAGCATACTGAACAGAGAGTTTCTCCAAGGTGAGTTACCACGTACCTAAAGAAAACGCTATATGATGAAATGTTCAGCATCCACAGTAAAAGATTTTTTAAAGGAAAAGCCAACACTTTGTTTCTATTATAGCTTTCTGTATCATCAGTTTGTGTTCAATGCACCACGATCTATTTTATAATAAAGAATTGTAAAGGAGATTTCACACTTAGACCAAATAGCAGATCCAGGTTTGTTTCTTCAGTTATTTGGCAGAGGGGCTCACAGGTGTAGTATTTTCTACAGTTTGATAGTTTTGACTCCTATGTCAGCTAAAGTCCTATGTCACCACTTTTTCAGACAAGTCTGCAATGAGCAGGAAAGGACAGGACTTCTGAAATGGTGACTACAAAGAGTCAACAAAGCTGGTACAACATGCAGGTTTGACAGACAGCAGAAATGGTGAAAATGTGTGTGTGATTCAAAATGTTTTCCAATGCATGGAATGCATAAAAACATTTCATCACTGGTTCAGATTTTAGCATTCGAATAACCTGAGACCAGTCAAAACACAGCATGTCTCCTGGCTGTATTTACAATTTCCTTTTTTTCTTATTGGTGTAAAAATTGGTCTCTGGGTTTTAGCTTTTCTGATTAGTCTCTACACGATTGCTGAACTTTTGAAAAATCCACTTGAGATGACACTTGTCAAGACTACACCAGAAAACACTGCTTAAATATTCCCTGCTATCTAAACATCATTATAGCTGTTGGACATGTCTAATTGATGCCATGTTGTCTACATTATTACAGTTATCGACATTTGCAAAATACAATAAATTTGAATCTGATTTTAAGGCTTCAGTTCTGCTGACTCTTGTATAATGTAATAAAAGTTTGTTAAAGCCAACTCTCCTCTGACAGTCTACTATCATGTCCAGATTTGTACATGCAGTACCATCAAGCTAGCCGCCCCATCACCTGTGATTGATCTTGGAGTGACAATTTTTATTTAGCCTTTCGAGAATTCAGCTCTCCTCCTCCCTGTCAGCCCCCAAGTCTCTTATCTGCTCTGGACTGTTTGTTTTTCCATGTGCTGAGAAAGAGGACCGATCAATGTTTTGAGTTATGAAATGACAGTGGTGCTGCCAAAGGCAGTCTCTCAAACACGGCCACGGCAGACAGACTCTCATTTGCCCCCTTCTCCACCACCACAGATACACCAAATTCATCACTCATCTCTGTCTATTAGCCCTGTAACCACTGTCTGTCTGCAGGGTCCAACAACTCTGACAGCTGGACTTCAGTGATATAATCCTTTGTTTCTCTTCCACAAAAGCCTTAATTTTCAGGTAAGTAACCTATTACTTCACAATAAAATTTGCAAGGTTATCTGCAAGAGCCATGTGGGTTTTTGTGTTGTGTGCAGAACACAACTAGAAAGTCCAGTGGGTGTCACCTTTCTGCTTTGCGTCAAACGCAATTTAGGTAAGAACCTTTACTGAGGTGACATAATGTTGCTACGCGGAGGGGGAGCAGCAATCGTTTTTTGGACCGCTTCGCCAGGCACACTACACTGGGCGAGCTGTACTGTGTGTCGTGTTGAAATGTTTGATTAAATGGAGCTTTAGGGACTATGTTATGGATTCTCGCATTTACCTGAAGACCATTAAAGGTGAACAACAAATAAAAATAAATAAATCTGCTCCTTTAAATCAACTACAGGGAACTTTCTTTTTGTGTTGATTTTGGCAGCCACTGTGATGCAACTTATTTTTATATAATATTTTTCTTATTTAAACACAGCTGGTTGCAGGATGCATAAAGATGAGGTAAATTATCTACTTGTGGCTATGTAAGATTAATAACGAATATGACAATGGCGAAACAATTGAAACTTTGTTTTATAATAATCACTGTGCCTTTTAGCTTTTTTTTGTTCTTCAGTCAATTATTTTCTTTTTCTCTTTGCTGATCCTGCCCCAGTGCCAGTCATATTCACATATTTTAGTGGACAATATTAAAAGGTATCTTATAGAGTTTTTGACCACTAGTAATTCTATGGAGCAATGCGGTCAGTTAATTGTGTACACCCAGAATGTGAAAATGTAAGATAAGCTGCCACTCAATATAGACTACTTTCCAGGCCTGAGAACAACATTTTCAATCACAACACACGGGATGATAAGTGAATGAACTTGTTTTGCTTTTTTATGTACTGATGCTTTTCTTTGCCACAGTAAGCGCACGCCCCTCTCTTCTGATCCATAGAGCATGGACTTGCAGGCCTATTAATTCTACAAATTTCAGATTAATTACAATGTTCAGTGACAACAGACTCACCACATTACTATACTATACTTTCTACTTAGCTGCGTCAAAAGTATTACATTTTCAGTTCGGGTCTTTGTCCTTTTTATTTTTTCAACAAACAAGAGGAAGGCATACTAAACAAGTGGCTTCTCTGCAGAGAAGAAAAGGTAGATGCTAATCTATTTTTAGTAACTTAATTCCCTCCAATGCAGCCCTGCCATTGCTTTGACCCAATTTGTGACCATTCTCTGTTGGAGGCCTTAGCAAGCCTCGAATCAGTGTGTGTGTGTGTGTGTGCGCGTGTATTTTGAACAGGAACAAACAACACCAGAGGCATGCATTAAGGGCACGTCTGATCAATGTGACAACGATGCAGCATTTAATGTTGTTTTGCTTCCATTATTTGCAAAATAATCATTTCTGTTTAATGCAGGGATGAACCAATTGGGACAAAAGTTATAATCCTTAAAGGGACTATATGCAAGTTCTTCAATGAAATCAATACAATTTTCATTGCCTTATTGTCAATGGGCTCTAAAACTCAGAAATGAAGCACACGCCTGTTTTCTCCGTTGCTTGCATCAGCCACTATTCTGCTTTTAATGTGGGGACTCCGGGTCAGATTCAACTCTGTGCGCGCTCCCGAGCCTCTCTCAGACTACAGCGGCAACACGGCAGCAAACGACATGCAGTCCACTAACACCAAAAAACAACCGGCTCACAGCAAAACACAGGCTCCACGTAAGGATACAAAACAACAAAAAGTTTTATGTGCTGAAACCCATCAGGCCAAACAGGTTCAGATGATGTCGAGTAAGAACAAAGTGAACATTAGTAAAGCTGGAGAAACACAGAGAAAGTCACATTAGCTCACCGGCTAATGCTGAACAGTTGCTAATGTTATCTGGTGTAAAGTTATATCGCTTTCCACCAACGAGGATGGATTAGTTCAACCTGCAGCTGATAAAACTAGTACTGTAACGTTGCAGTAGGGGTTTAACTGAGTTTACAGTATATTTTGTGAAGCTGTCTCCCTGCGTGTCTATATTCCAGGAGGACTGTGCAGAATGCAGGCCGGCTAGGCTGAATGAAGTAACGTTACGGAGCCGGTGTTGATCTGCCTCTGAGCCGGGAACGTTGAAGTAACCGCTGGAAACTTCATAATGCCCCTTTAATATTTCAGTTCTGGTTGATCTGGTGACACCTGTTGTTTCCATGGTGTCACTGTTTTTGCGGCAAATGCGAATATGGGGCTACACATTTATTTACAGAACAGCCAAAGTCACATTGTTGTAATAAAAATGTAAAAAAACCTTTTTCTATCATGTCATGATTAAATGACGCTCGAGGGGTAACAGTTTTTCTAACTAACACATGCAATGATGTGGAAAATTCACAAAGAAGTTGTATATGTCACAAAAAAACTGAAAATCACTGCACCATTGATTTATATGACATACTCTGAGGAAAATAGAAATAAAAAATGTGATACTAGAGTGATCTCCAGAACATCTCCAGAATCACTCTGAGATAATAAGACACTAGCTGGCTATAAGACAAAGCTGAATAAAGTTTAATACAGCCTAAAGCCATTCACACTGGGCAGAAAGTCTCCTCTTGTGACAACTGTCATTTTTCCATTTTATACAGGCATATTGGAGGGCAGCTTTTGAAGTTCAGGCCATTCTGAGATATGTCTGCCATCGCAGCCATGACGAGAAGTGACTGGAGAATTCTTAGATTTATTAGCGCTCTGTGAGCTGGTGTCATCAGAGATTACGCCCCCTATCCTTCACCGTTCCAACAGCATGTCAACCACCGAATTTCAATTTCCCTGGTGAGAGGACGGGAAGGCTCTGGCTGGCGACCCTTTCTTGTGACCCTGGGGTTTCACGATGGATGGGGGAGGTAGAAGGGGTACAGCTACGGGATGCTCATGAATTAGGGATGACTTCAGCGGTGCATTCAACTTTGGCCGTTCCGCCTGTATCGCCACAGAGAATCTCCCTGATAAATGGGCATCAAAGGCAAGCAAGACTGCTCTTCTTGGTTAGGTATTCAGAGGAGCTCATGGTCGAGTTTAGCTCCGTTTAAGCCATGTTTAAAACATGCATCACTGCTGCTGGCACCTTGGATTCTGCACACTGACTGTCTGGTAAGGGACCAATCGGAGATTAAGGTGGTCATCTACATTTTGGGTGTATACATGTATGTGCAAAAAATTATCAGTGACTAAAAACCACGCGGGCAGTCGACATTGACTACCTGCCATATACAGTGTGCTAGCCTCAAAAACCCAGGTGTTTTCTAACTTTAACTTAGCTCTCCTTATTAGCTAGGCTCCTTACATGCTTGCTAATAACTTTTTTAAGCTGAGTCTCCGACATTCACAGCGTGCAGCTGTGTTGATGAGGGAGAGAGCGAGAGAGGGACGGCCGAGAGGATGTGCTCCGCGAACACGCTATGGCGCTCTGCAATCAAATATAATTTTAAATAGGCCTAGTAAAAAAGAATGAAAATCAATCTGTGGTGGTCAGCGTTGATATTGTGGCGGGCCGCCACAAATAAATGAACATATGGGAAAGACTGGTCTTGTCTGTTGCACACTAAGTAAGGTGATTAATTAATTACAACCTACTATAGCCATGGTATCTCCTAATACTACTTAGCTAAATGTTTGGCTGACTGCAGCTTAATATTCTCAACATGATGAAACCATACACAAAGTCAGTCAACGTTTGATTGTGTGGTCTAGTTATAGTTGACTTAATGTATCTAAACTTGCTAATGTAAGAACAGAGGTTACATAACCTTTGGAACGAGCCACAATTTAACCGCGCACATGCCATAAATGCACTCCGGTATTTAAACATGTAGCATTACACCTCTGGCAATCTGTAAACTTTTTCTGATGAAGGTGGCAGCATCTGGAGGCAATACCTCTGATCTACACACACCTTCAAGCGCAACACAGGTGTGAGGCTGCCAAATCGGCCAGCATTGCTCTACAGATATTAAGCGTCATCGACGAATATATTTTCTTGTAAAATGTCCGAGGGTAAACAGTAACACTGGCATTGTCACAAGTTTATTAACTGTGGGAAAATGTCCTCACTGTGGCATCCTTAACAGGAGCACAGAGATAGAGACGCACTGGTAAAATCTAGACAGCTGATACTTGCATTTAATGATTCAATCACTTTTTTTCACTTACTGATTATATGAGGATTTAGGAGTAGAATGCTGATTGACACTCCTGTGTTCCCACAATAAAACTGCTACAGTGTGTGTGAGTGTGTACAAATGTACTGACCATCCATTCTGAGATGATGATGTCCACCTTCTCCACAGGGAGGCTGATGTCTTCTATTCGGCCTTTGATTAGAGTGATCTTGTCCTCCAGCTGGTTAGACCTGTAGGAAACATGCATGACTCAGAGGACTTAGAAACACACAATTTTAAATCCAATTTTCACTCTCCTATTAGCTTTGGTCCAGTGTCTACCAACTCTGATGTAAATATATGATTGTTTAGCTGCTAAATACTCTTCTATGTTCACTAGCTGGTCATCAACATTTTCTGTCTGCTGTTTGGTGGTGTGCAGGTACCGTACAGTGGTATTATCTGAGTTATGTCAATATAAACAGCTGCATACTACGAGAGGAAATGAAATTGATAAAAGCGGTCAGTGTGGTAAACAGTTACGCTAAGTACAACCAAAACAATAAGCTGAAAGATGCTGAAACGCTCCCTAGAGCTGAGAGGAACTGCAGAGTCAGGCGACGATTCTCTGAAGGTTCATCCAGAGAGAGACCCCTTTCACACATAGTCATTTGACCCCTTGTTAATATTAAATAAAATGATAAGTGCAGCTTTAAGCCTTGAACATCAGGCACATTTATACAAACTTTATAAAAATCGATAAAGTATATATCTAGCTATATATCAAAACTGTGCACCAATCAATTTTCAATTCAATTTCCATATATTTTTGGGTAATTTTTAAACTGGTCAACATTTGGAGATCACCATATTCTTTATCATGTACAGTACATTTCCATTTTTTCCTGAGCCATGTAGGAAGTGTGAAAGGGTAGAAACTGTAACTGTGCACCTGAAAAGGTGTCAGTCTCAGGTTGGGACAGTAAGACCAGTGCTGCTGTTTAAATGATCCTTCATTTCAGACCGGCCAGTCTGGGTATCAATCTCTGTGAATATTCCATTATCATGACAGCTAATGTTACAGAGGACAGAACAATTACTCACAGCGGCCCAGAGTGCATTTCTGTGGCAGCGATCCTTATCTTGAACTGTCTTTCCCCTCTCTGCTGCTCTGCTACCGCCGCTATCACCTCCTCCCAGAATCCAACACACCCCTCACCCACAACCCCCCACCTCCTCCACCTTTCACAAGAGGGAAACACTGTAATCTCATTATTGGGGTAATTTAGAGGACAATGTCAAGACTCTGGGGAGAGAGTCAGTATCTGTGCGGCTTTGTAGGTGTGTGAATGTTTGTGTGTGTGAGAGAGGGGTTGTACATTTCATCATAGGGAACCAGTGTTTGAAAATAATTGCTGTTCATGTGCTATGAGTGCATGCAGGTAGGTAGTCAACAAATATAACATACATTACCTCACATAGCTTTAAAGATACAAAATTTCCAATATTGTTTAAATTTTCCATAACCAATTTATTGGGGAAAATATGTTTTCAGAATGTACATTAAGAATAAAAAATAAAATGGAAAGAAATTGTTTTTAATGACTTAAACAAGAACTGTAACATAAATAAAAATAACAAAAATTACTAAATAAAAACATTTTAATCACAAGTGGCCATGTGTAGTTTTCAGCGGCCTCTAGTGGTGAGGTTTCAGATTGCAAGCCCGTGCACATGCTCAAACTCACGAACGAGCCAAAACAGAGCCCGAAACACCTGAGACAGCCTCACACAGAATGCTGGAAACTAAGGTAAACTCCCACTGCAACATTACAGTAATATTTTTATCAACTTGATGCTAAATTAATTCATGCTTGTTGCACGATAACGTTACACTGACTTAATTTAGCTAACAGCTTTTCAATAACTATTTTCGTATCTTTCATCAGAGAGGCTCAGCAATGTCAGCACAGAAAAATGGATGACAACAAAAATGGTTAATGAGCTACACTGAATAATATAAATGAGATTGTTGCCACATTTTAGTATTAAAGTTAGACCATAGTAAGTAATGTTAATGTACTAAATGGGTCTTCCACTGTGTTGTTGTCCTGCACCATTATGTTGCATTATTGTATATTATCTGGGTCACGTAAGTTACAACGACTGAGACCAGCAAAGAAGCTGTGTCCCCGAATATTGGTTTAACAAAAATAAATCTAAACTGAATGTTATGAAGCAAATAATGCCAGTCCATGCAAATGTAGCTGGCTCCCCTGCTGTGCATCACTATCGGTTTTAGAAACAAACCATTCCACATTTGCTTTGTACGGTTCAATCATTTCTTGCAGGCTAAAATCAACACTTTGACAAGCCATATAACTTTTGTATTTTGCACGGAATAATGTTAGCAACTGGTCGGTGTTAGCCCGCAAGCTAATATTATCTAACTCGAGCCAACTAAAGCACAAAATGTCTATGAAGATTCTCAGTCATCCAGGTCATAGTTATCCAACGAGGGTTAACCCTCGTTGGATAAAGCACAAAATCAACATCTATTTCACGTGCTTTACAGTAGTGTTAGTTTACCTGTCCATTAGGATGAAAGCCAACTCTCATTTGGCATGACAGCTTCAGCATATATATTATATATTTATATTTTTTTCTTATGTGGAGTTTATATTGTGTTGTGTTGTTTTTAGGTGTTAGAAGACTCCATTTTGTGTGCTGCTGTGTTGTCGCTGTGTATAGAGTTCAGAATCAGCAGACAAGAGGCTCGGAAGCGCGCATGCAGAAAATCCAACCCTATTTCGTCACGTAGATAAGACGCAGCACAGTGGCAGTTCCAGGTGACCGAGAAAGCAGGCGAATGGTTCACTTTTATGTGAGGTTACAAACCGTTCACGAATAGGCAATCAAAAAGGGATTCATTTCATTTAAAAAATACATATAACCCCTTTAAATTGAAATATTTTTAATTTTAATCATGTTTTGGAATAACATGATTACAAATTTTTTCAACATTTGACAGGATGTGTACCTAAATTACACACATTCATATAGTTACTGGCTGGTAAAACGCTTATCAGCATTCTTTGACCAGAGTCAAATAATGATTGATAAACATCCACATCCATTTTGTCTATCTTTAGTTCATATCACAATTAAAATTTCACTATCTACATAATATATTGTCTATTTTTTTCCCGACTGTGTTGTCACAATTCAAAGCCTTCTATTGGATAATCCATCAATTCCAGCCATTAAAAAAAAAAAACGTATTTAGACACTATCCATTAAGGAAGTGACTGTGAAGGAAGGAAGTCACGTCTAGCTTTTCATTTAAACTTCGGTAACGGCGTTCAGACAGGAGATGGATGCTCCTGCTTAACCAACAGGAGCCACTTTAATTACAATCCTGATATTAACATCAAGAAGAAGTGACGGACACACAAACGCTGCCCACGCACGCACACATACAGAAACAAGAGCTATAAAATCACAACCCAGGCAACCCAAACATTTAAAAAGGGACCCAAGGGCAGAGTCTGAGTGTGTTTCTGTATGCATGTGTGTTGGGGGGAGGGGTTACACATCTTTCTTTAGCTGAATCTTCACCGCTGGCGAACCTGCAACGCAGCTTGCATGCCAACACGCACTCCAACAGTGAGTCAGTGGGCTGTAAAATTAAAACGTCCTTTTCCTTCAGCAAACCCCGTTGTTTTGCTTATACGACATTCTCTTACATAACGGTAATAATAGCAGTTATAATGGCCCCTAACTCAAAAATGCATTTTAGAGGCATGGGTGTGTAGGAGGAAGTGGTTGCAGGTAGTCGTATGGACAGCAGAGGCTCTGGTGGAGGTAAATGACTCCACTGTGGAGAACCAGCTGCTGGAAAACTGAAAACACACAGCACATGAAATTGGTCTGAGGACTGTATTACAAGGTACCAATAGGGGGTCATCTACATGTTTGTGTGTGTGTGTGTGTGTGAGACTGTAGGTCTCGGACTGAAGCTACAGCAGGGAAGAAGAGGCGAGGGGTGAATGAGTCAGACCGCAGGTGTAAATTATGTACATTATGGCCAGATGACTGACAGCAGCTCTACTGAAATCAACCAGGTGCAACAAATAAAACGTGGCTGGAGGTCACACAGACCTCGATTCCCACAATCCTCTGCTGCACACAAAGGGAAGAAGACCCCTCTATGACCAATCCCAATGTCCACACTCAGAGACTCTTTGAGACATGTTCCCGGTAAGTCTGTGAGGGCTAAGGTCAGTCCCACTGTCAAATCGTCAAGTGCGCGAGGGCTTTTCAGCCCTTTTTAAACCCTTTTCATAAGTCCACATTTCTACATACTTTGCCTGAGTGAACTGCCCACAGTTCATAGCGTTGTGACGTGAAACATGGGGGTTACCAGGGGAAACCGAAAGCGAGAGTGAGAGAAAAATCACGGCAAATCCGTCTTATAAGAGGAGAAGAAGAGCGGTAAACAAATAAGCATGGAAACCAACGCTGATGTTAAAATTGTAAGACAAAAATGTTTTCATAGATTTTAGATGGAAGATGGAGAAAAGCAATCGCCTTATTACACAACTATTAATTTTAGTTTTTTCTTAATAGCCAACTGCTGTTTTGACAAACAATAGTGCAAGAGCCTGAAAGACATATACAGTGGGTACGGAAAGTATTCAGACCCCTTTAAATTTTTCACTCTTTGTTTCATTGCGGCCATTTTCCAAAAATCAAAAAAGTTCATTTTATTTCTCAGTAATGTACACTCAGCACCCCATCTTGACAGAAAAAAACAGAAATGTAGAAATTTTTGCAAATTTATTAAAAAAGAAAAACTGAAATATCACATGGTCATAAGTATTCAGACCCTTTGCCGTGACACTCATATTTAACTCAGGTGCTGTCTATTTCTTCTGATCATCCTTGAGATGGTTCTACACCTTCATTTGAGTCCAGCTGTGTTTGATTATACTGATTGGACTTG
>NC_060169.1:5332564-5336574 GCF_021292245.1 Micropterus dolomieu | reverse complement strand
GCAGGGACAGGACGACTGGTTGCAATCGAGGGAAAGATGAATGCGGCCAAGTACAGGGATATCCTGGACGAAAACCTTTTCCAGAGTGCTCTGGACCTCAGACTGGGCCGAAGGTTTACCTTCTAACAAGACAATGACCCTAAGCATACCGCTAAAATAACGAAGGAGTGGCTTCACAACAACTCCGTGGCTGTTCTTGAATGGCCCAGCCAGAGCCCTGACTTAAACCAATTGAGCATCTCTGGAGAGACCTGAAAATGGCTGTCCACCAACATTTACCATCCAACCTGACAGAACTGGAGAGGATCTGCAAGGAGGAATGGCAGAGGATACCCAAATCCAGATGTGAAAAACTTGTTGCATCTTTCCCAAAACGACTCATGGCTGTATTAGATCAAAAGGGTGCTTCTACTAAATACTGAGCAAAGGGTCTGAATACTTATGACCATGTGATATTTCAGTTTTTCTTTTTTAATAAATTTGCTAAAATTTCTACATTTCTGTTTTTTTCTGTCGAGATGGGGTGCTGAGTGTACATTACTGAGAAATAAAATGAACTTTTTTGATTTTTGGAAAATGGCCGCAATGAAACAAAGAGTGAAAAATTTAAAGGGGTCTGAATACTTTCCGTACCCACTGTAAATCAGGCAAGTGGAAAGTAATAAAACAAAAAATAAAAAGTGCAACATGTTTTAGCATTGTCAAGGTAACATGATAATGTCACAAAGTCTGTTCCTGTTCACAGCATTTTGAGCCCTTACAGCCTCTTACACTCAATCACTTACCAGGTGACATCAGAAAAGTCAGTGAGGGTTCAGGGCTGAGGGTTAAGTGGGGGGGGGGGGGGGGGGGGGGGGGGGGGGGGGGGGGGGGGGGGGGGGGGGGGCATTAGAATTGGGCCCAAGTCTCAACTCTATGACATACAAGGCAAGGGTCACAAGACTGACAGGGATAGATAAATTAGCACTACCGCTAGCGAGCTAATCTACTAGCATGCTAACTGCTGACTGAAAGACTTACAATTAAATTTGTCATTGTTGTAAGCGCCATAAATGAAATTCCATTAACCTCCAATGTATTTTAGTTCAGGCAATTAAATACACTAGTGCAGTGCCCGTTTGCAGGGGCCGATGTGATGCCTCCCAGCGCTTTTTAGTGAAGTACTTGTTTAAAATGTGCGTCTCACATTGGTGTCGCCAACAGCATTAACAATATGGAAACAAAACGACAATGGTGGAGTTACTGCTAGATATTCAGCGCTTCTTTAGAACGTCATAAAACGTTTACAACTCCGTTTCAACACATTCGTTTCTAACTCCGTTTAACAATTCATTACCACATTGGAGCATATAAGCCCTGCCAGTTTACTCCACCTTTGCTGTTGCACAGCGGGGGCTCGCGCTGTACTGTAGTCTATTCAAAGTTTAATAATTCTCGCGTGTCCAAATTGCACGAAATACAACACTGTACTCCCTTGGGTCCGCAGCAACACATTCACCACGTGTGATGTATATTGGATGAATGGTTCTCGGCAAATACAAACAGACAGAGAGAGAGAGAGAGAGAGATTCCTGCCTTTATTAGAGAGACAAAAAAGAAGGGATTGACTGCAGAGTGTGTGTCTCACCTGACAATGTCCATAGCCTGATAGATGATTTCTGATTGGTCGACTGCTATGACCTTCTTGGCCCCAGATCTGGCGGCGAACATGGACAGTATGCCAGTCCCACAGCCCACATCGAGCACCACCTGCAGGACGGTAGGCGAAGGGGGTCGGGAGAAAGGAACAACTTAACACACAGCCTGAAGTTGGAAGAATTATCAATGACACACAGCTATTAATTGGGAGAATATGTTGACCTACACAATCTAATGCATCAACTAAAAAAACTAGCTGTAAAGTAGCATTTCATTACCCTATCTGGTTGAAATTTTCAAGCATGTTTCACCTCTGAGCCCACCTTGCATCACTAATAGCTGTGGCAGGGTCAGAAATGTGCTATGTTGCACGTGTTACCAAACCCCCCAGTAATGTGAGAGTCCTGAAGCATGGATTTTGTACTCCACACCCTTTGAAAATTAATTCAGGCAGCTCCATCAGTATAAAATTCAACTGCTTTAGATGTTGTAGTGTGAGCAAGGTTGCTGGTCAGATTCTTCTCACATTGTCCCCCACCAGTTTGTTTGTTGGCAAATTACAAGCGTCTCGTGCAAACAAATTTTGGAACAATTGGTAAAAAAAAAAAAAAAAAAAAAAACTTGTCTGGATTTATTTTTTCCCTGTTGTAGGACAGTTGGACAGTGAAGAGGCAGACAGGAGAGAGTATGAAATGCAACAAACGTCTCTGGCTGGAATAATATGCTTATGCAATATGCTTTTGAAATTTATCAGAAGCATGACTTTTCAGCCAAAGGCCATTATCAGATGAGATCTGATGAGCTACAAATAAACTGCATTCATGCAACGTTTGAAAAGTCGTCTAATAATGTGGCACTTCAGCTGGTAAATGGCGTTACATTCACGTTACTTTGTTGGAAAATTGTTTTAATAAATGATTAAAAAATGTACAAACATTGTCGCAGAGGCTGGGAGATTTTTTTGAAGGATTTTATGAATTTCAACTACCAAGTGACTTTTAACTGCTTTGGGTTCCACATCTGCACTTAAATCTGGCGGTCAACTTATACAAATGAATGGTCTCGTCCTCAGCACCATTACTCTATTCATCTTCATCCCCAACTGGGGTTAAATGACTGAGGCACAGCTGCAAAGACTATATATGCATCTATATGTATCACTGTGTTTAAATGTGGCTCTATTTAAAGCTACCTGCTGTCCCTGTAAGCATCCCGCTGCCTTTATTGGTTCACAGAGGGTCGGCAACACACTGCTGACTCAACACAACAGAACACAACACAACGCACAACTCCTCGCTCCTTTCTCCATCTTTCTGTACCATCTCATCTTAACAGTACTGAAACAAGAATATCCTGTTTTGTTTTCCATCTAGCACTTCCTGTAGAAGGTGACACTTCCCTCTCTGCCGAATGTTTCCCTCTGACAGGGATAATGTACGTTCCCATCAACACAGCCTGCCTTTCTCCTCCACAGCCTCATCGCAGCACTAACCAGCAGCCACCCATATAATGGATGGTCATGACACAGGCCACTGCTTCCTGCAACTAAAGGCAATGGAAAAGAGAATGGTGGGGGTGAGGTTTTTTTTGGGGGGGGGGGGGGGGGGGGGGGGGGGGGGTGGGGGGGGGGTGTAGAAAGTAAAAGGGAGAAGAGGAGATCAGCTGAGTCAAAGCGAGCCTTCAGCCACTCTGGTATTCTGTACTCGTCTGTTCCCATGATCCATTTGGGATTCTGCCACTTGTGTTCTTGGGAGTATCATATTGTACACAGGAGCTCTCAGAGGGACAGGAATGAACAGCATACAGACAGTAACACACACACATAAAAATCATAAAACATACATGCACAGTGCTGCACATGTATGCTGCAGAAACTAATGTCTGTGTTGGTATGGCAACCATAACATGTACATGGACACGGCTATACCCATGCACTCTAAAAATCTGTTCAGGTTCACATCATTATGTAGTATGTCTTTGCCTATAATGAGGCTGGTGTGTGTCGCTACATGCATTACTATTGAGCACAAGTAATTTTCTGTGTAAGCGCTGCCAGACTCCCAAGATAAAGCCTTGCATAACAATAGATATTTTAAAACCATATTTCTCTCTCACTCTCTCTTACAACGCACACAAACATACACATTTGCGGTGAAAACAAATGGGGTGTGGAATGATAGAGCATCAGACATGAATCGATTTTAAAAAATACATCTGCGTTTGCTCCCACTGAAAGATGTTTTAAAGTCTGTGCGTGTCCTATGAATCATTAATATTTTCTGATATGTGTCTTGGGAACACAGAGCATGATAGGATGCCTTCAGATGCATCATTACGCTGGTATAGTAAACACACACACATAACCAAACACA
>NC_060169.1:5286205-5332544 GCF_021292245.1 Micropterus dolomieu | reverse complement strand
GGGGGGGGGGGGGGGGGGGGGGGGGGGGTTAGGGTCTTGGTGGACGATTGCATGTGTCTCTTATCAGCGCTCTGCAGTCGACATTCGAGGTGCTAATAAAGTCACACTGTGTTTTAAATCAGACATCATCGCCTTACTAATGTCTTCCCTGCACAATTCACAAGCCAATTTCTGTTAATACACTTGGCTGTACATTAAACCAGCTACCCTGCACATACTGTATACACACATTAATACACATATCTGTTTGCGTTTGCTCAGATGACTCACCTTGTCTCTGAACACTTGAGGGTTACGGTACATGAAGTCGCGGTAACTCTCTGTGCGAACTTTATCCTGTGAAGAGAATATGTAAAATATATATAAATTAACTCCAACTTCTCTTGAGTGAAAAAGTAAAAATATATAATATTATTATATAATATATATAAAATATTATAAAATACAACATGTTAATGTGTAGTGCAAATTCAAATATGCTGCAGGGTTTCTAGGGGTTATGGGAAGGTTTGTAAATCTAACCATTTGCAGTTAATTTGCATTCTACAACTGCTCACCCTTTTTGGGAAATAAATCTTAGAACATGGCATGTAAAGCTTTTTCTATACATGTGCAGAACAGCAGATCAAAACACACTATAGGGGATTCTTGGAAAAATTCTTGGACCAAATGTGATGAATTCAACTCAGATATTTTTGTAACGGAGGTTAGGTCAGGACTAGCTAATTAACCTGCCAATCAAATCTGCCCACAAACCGCAGCACCTCTTCTCGAGAGGAAAAGCTACAGAATCTATTGAAATGACGGTAAAATGCATTAATGTAAGATGCAGTGGAATCGAGGGTGTTCTATTCAATACTTGGTTTAAACAGAATCTACAGCTCTTGGAAGATAATTACACAAAAGAAAGTTTTCAATTAGATAATCATTAGTAATGTGAATAACTAAAAAGCCATTCACTGTTCATTGCAATCAGCCAGATCAGTCAAATAAGCTTTGATATTTGTGTCATCACGCCACAGAAACACAAATGTATGCTGTATCACCATGTAAATAACTGAAGCCCATCCTGATACGGAGCATCATAGCAAAATATCATTATTGGAGTCAATACATGTTTCAGCTGTAATTACTTCCAGACTTTTAGATTGTAGATGTCAAACAACATTTAGATTTACGGTTTAATGATTTGGAGATAACATGTAATTTCTGTTTTTATGACACTGCAGCTGCAAAACAAATGTTGTTGCAGGGTTGTGGGGTGTTGTCTCAAAAGGCTCTCAACATATCAGCGGTGTCGTGCCATGAGGGTACTGTTTAAGAATTTGAAAAAATCTGAGCCTGCCCATTAAGACAATGCTGTGTATATAGAATGTATAATTTAAATATGTAATTAAAATCAGATGTTGCAGATTTACAGTGTTCAGCCTCTTTTCTGACCACAATGGGACACTAAAACTATCCACTGATAATGAAATTCCTGAGTGTGTAAGCTCCATAAAGCAAAGTGAGGCAGGTTTTCTTTGAAAAGATTCTCATCTCCTTCATGTCACACCAATTGGCCAGTATCTGTTTTTTTATTAATCAGGCTAAAACGGTCAGTGACAAATTAAAAGTTGATTAATTTTAAACTAAAGTGATGTCCATCTAACTCAAAAAACATGACACCCTCTTTTTCAAGGGGTCTCTCTCACACACACACACACACACACACACACACACACACACACACAGAGTGCGTCATAGGTGATGCACTTCACACCAACCTGTGAAAGAGTTGACCACATTCTACCGCAAAGCCCCCCAGTCACGTGTTCTCGGCCCCTCCTGAGGCTCTGATGGAGTTGACAGCCTGACGCACACATGTGACGCAAAACTTAACAGTGCTTAGCACCAATCAGGACAGCCAACAGGAGTATGTCTAAGCACTGCGGTAAGTAGAACAGGAAGGGAGGAGACAGAACTGACACCCCCACCCCCCACCCCCGCAGGCTTGCTGACACTTTCAAGTTTTATGCGCTTGAGCAGTGTAAAAATTAATTTCCACGTTTCGAGCATCCGCCGTGTATGCTGGTGTCTCACATGAGAGCTCAGCACTTATTGCTGATTTGTCACTTTTGAGAAAATGTCTTGTCCTCAGTATCAATGTGTGCATAAAGATGATCATCTTCATTTACGTGCTACATCGAAATCTTTCAGCCAAGACGTACGCTGATGAACCCACTTTTGCTCTGCAGAGACTGCTGCGCCCGCGGGGAGTGACTCACAAGACTGTAATGAGACCTGCAGGCCTGGTCAGTGTGTGTGTGTGTGTGTATGTGTGTGTTTGCCTGCACAACTCAGACCTTCAGCATCTCCTCATGGATGCCATAATGGCCGTAGGAGCTGAAGTAAGCCTCGTCCTCGTCCTCTCGGAGCTCAGCCACAGTGCCCAGGTTACCAGATCTGCCCGTTTCTGCATTCAGTACCAAACCCTGAGCCAGCAACCTGAAAGATCAGCGGACAGATCTGCGTTTAACTTCTCATATTAGCAAATGGGACAAAAGCAGCGACCAGAAAGCAGAAAGCACACACAACCTTCATGCAGGACATAGCAGTAAATGGAGGAGATGGGAGGCATTCATCTTTCTAACTCTCTTCCTTCACCCCCCCACCACTTTCAGTAATTTTCCCGTTATTGCCCCCCCCTGCCTACGTCCCCCCTCACTTTAACCTCCATGCTGCAGTGGAATTTTCCCTTCCCTTTTTTATCTTTCCTGTTCCTCCAAACTTCTTCCACAAGGTACTCTAGTTGAGGTTTCTGCAATCCTGGGCTCACTGTGTCCCCCTGCTGGCCTGAGGAAGGTATTGCAGAAGTAAAGCAACACACTGAGCAGACTGCAAGCTCTCAAGAGCACAAAAAGAAAGAAATCAACCCAAGAGCAACAAGAAATTAGCTAATAGGATAACATTATCACACTTAGTGGTTATACAACAACATGTGGAAATGCAGAAACATCACTGACTTAAGTTTGTGTAGGTCATCCATGGCTCTGGCCAACGCCTCCTCTGAGCTACGGGCTCTCTCTTCAGCGGCCTGTGCCCTCTGCAGCAGTGCATCATGGGAGCCTGGCCCAGATGACGGACACGTCAACTGACTCAACCGCTCACTGCCACAGAGCTCCTCAGGGTCTGCCAGAATCACAGAGACAAACGGATATATAAAACACAGAAGCAGAACACAAAGACTCAATACAGTGACTAACTCCTGCCTCTGATCCATTTGTTTTAATGTTTTAATGTTTTTTGTTAAGTCTTCTTATAAAAACAAAATTACTTTTTTAGTCAATACAAATAATAGTAATAAGCCCTGTAATTAACAATAACTCTATACGAGAAATGGGTGTTGCTTGCCTTGGATGTGTTTGTTTTATTTCTGTGTTGGTAAGATTTCACCAAAAATTTAATTATGTTACAGTCACACCTTTTCAGCGGCTATATAGCACAAATATCAATTATCAACAAAGAGAACAGAGATATTAGGACTGTTTAAACAGATTCAGTGCCACATCACACATTAGTCTCCCTGAGTCCAGAGTTACATGCAATATGTTTGGAATTCCCATTACAAAACGTCATCAGAGAACAAGGCCGTCTTTCTAGTCTATCATTTAGCACAGTCATGCAATAATCATACAGGGAGAAATGTACTGCAGATGAGGCTTAGAGACCAATTTCTATAACCAGGGCAATGCCGCCAAAAGACAGGCTGGGGGCTAAATAAATAATAATACCCTTGCTTGTTCTCAACCTGAAAATCTGTCACTCCTCTCCTCTAATGCTCTCTGCACTTACACGCATAACAAAATCATGCTTATTCTCGGAGTTCTTTTCAAGGGGTTTCTGGGAAACATATTTTTCACTGCAGTAAAAGCAGGTGAAGCTGGTTGAGAGAAAACAGCTATACCAAAAAATTTAAATTCCAAAACAAAAGTTAGTCTGTGGATGCGTGGGCAGACTAATCATGTTTAAGAAGAAAAAAATGCAACTTGTGTCACGTCCTGTGTCTTGTGACACAGGACGTACAACAGTTGGGTGATCCACGCAGAAGGGCAGATTGGGCCATCCCAATCAATTTTTCAGTGACCATGTTGCCCAGCGGTGAGACTGCACCATCATGGAATCCCAATAACGGTCAAACATGTTTCACATTTCTTTGTTGTTCTTGTAGTCTGAGCAGTTGCATAAGCACATTCTCCACTCCAGCTCAAATCAATACAGTTGTTAGTCAGGTAACGTGACATGTCCTCTGACAAATGTCATCAGGAGCATTTTTAGACAAACTGCAGTCAGTTACTCTAAAGTAATAAAACTAAAATCTGTGCTGTACCTGTCTGCAGCAGGGGGTCGTCCTGCAGGACTGGTCGCAGGAAGTCTTCGCTCTCCCAGGGTAAGGGAGCATCTGGCAGTCCCGTCAAACAGGACGCATCACATTTCTGTAAACAATCCACATTATTCATTAATTCTATTACACTTTAATGCTGTATTGAATTTACTTGACTATCTTTCAGCAGATGTTTTCTGATGTTGCTTGGATGAAATATTAACAATCAATTTATCTTGTGTATGAATAAAAATTTCAAACACAAGATAAATTGAACAATATGTACATTTAAAAACATAAATTTTGCTTACAGCAAACATTTTTAAATGTAAGAAATAAAGGGTGTGAACTTTAGATCTGTTCTCTACAGTATTAAATCAGATCCAATTACAGATAGTACTTACCGTTGACCGTATGAAGTTGATCATCTTTATGTAACCGTAGTCATCCAAATCTAAAAAGGGAAAAGAAGGGTGAGCCATTTCAACAAAACTGAATAGTAAGTTCTTCATTAACATAGAGAGCATTAGTGTCAACTTACTGTATTTTCTTATCACGTCTACAAGGCTGACCTGGTGCTCAGCCATGCAGTGCTGTAGGGTGGCAGGCACAGAGCTCAGCAACCTGAAACACAAACGTACGGTAGGAAAATCTGTCTCTAAAACATCAGAAACTTACACATATTAATCTTTCCAAATCAATAAAGATCATCAGATTTATTGGTTTGTTGTATACAAAATTTACTGGATCATAACATTAAGTTAAGTAGTAACTTACAGAACTAAACCTTGAATTTTACACTACTATTAAATGCTTGTTGTGGTTCTCAAGTTTTGATTTTCAATTATTGCATCCACTTATGTCACAGTCCTCAGGTTTTAAAGCAGGGAGGAAATAGTAATAACTTGGTTTGGGTTGTGCAGAATAAAGCAAAATAATCTTTCCTAGACTGATTTTTATCTTAAAGAAACAGAAATAACAAGTAAAAGTAAAGACAGGTAGATGGGACTTTCAGTCCGATAACTGACCACTAGGTGAAACTTTGGATTCTAGGACCAGTGCTTGTGGAAGAGTAATTCATCTGAGGCAGCTTCTACAATTTATTTAAAAGCGCCTTTCAAGTCACCCAAGGACACTTTACAAAGTGTCAGGTAATACAGTTTATACATAATAAAAGATAGAAGTGGCAAGAAAATGCTAACAAGATAAACAAATACATTGATAACATACATATGATGAAACACAGAATGTATTAATAATATGCATATGATAAATATGACGTAGGTGTGTAGGGATGGAGAAGACTGAATAGGAGGGTGCTACGCCATGGAGACATTTATAAACAAGAAGTAGTACTTTCATACAAATGCAGTATTTAACCGTGAGGCAGTGCAGTTGTTGAAGGGTTGGGGTGATGATCTAAGTGCAGCTTTTGATACAGTAGATCACTCAATTCTTCTAAACAGACTGCACAAGCTGATTGGCCTCTCAGGTACTGTTCTTAATTGGTTCCGATCATTTCTCACTGATAGAGAATTCTTTGTGTGTATTGATGAATCTCTTTCCAGACATAAAATGAATTGTGGTGTCCCACAAGGCTCAATCTTAGGCCCAACCCTTTTTAATTTGTACATGCTGCCGCCTGGAGACGTCATCAGGGGCCACGGCATCAATTTTCACAGTTACGCTGATGACACCCAGCTATACATTGCCGTGTCCCCTGATGACCCAGGACCAGTAGACGCTCTTTTTAATTGTTTCCTAAACATACAGTCATGGATGGCAGAACATTTTCTGCAGCTCAATCAGGACAAAACAGAAGAATTGGTCATTGGTTCTGAATCTCAGACGGAGAAACTTAAAATGAAATTGCGAATGCTGGCACTAAGTCCCTGTGATAAGGTGAAAAACCTGGGAGTTATCTTTGACTCAGATCTCAGTTTTGAGTCACATATTAGAAATATTTCTAAGACTGCTTTTTATCATCTCAAGAACATTGCTAGAGTACGACCCTTTCTCTCTCAAGCAAACACTGAGACACTTATCCATGCTTTTATTACTTCCAGGAATGATTACTGTAATTCTCTGCTTTCTGGGCTTCCGAAAAACAAAATCTCTAAACTGCAGCTGGTTCAAAACGCTGCTGCACGT
This sequence comes from Micropterus dolomieu, assembly GCF_021292245.1. Lineage (NCBI taxonomy): Eukaryota > Metazoa > Chordata > Actinopteri > Centrarchiformes > Centrarchidae > Micropterus > Micropterus dolomieu. The sequence goes on along the minus strand of NC_060169.1, from coordinate 5,326,030 downwards.
CTTTTGACTAAGACCAGAAAGAGAACACACATTACCCCTATCCTAAAGTGTCTGCATTGGCTTCCAGTTAATTTTAGAATTGATTTTAAAATCCTTTTACTACTTTATAAGTCATTTAATGGTATTGGTCCAGAATACTTAGCAGATTTGCTTTTACCTTATGAACCTACTAGAACCCTCAGGTCCTCTGGTAGTGGCTTTCTAATTATTCCTAAAGCCTCAACTAAAATCTACGGTGAGGCATCCTTTCAGTGTTATGGCCCGCGTTTGTGGAACTCCCTTCCTGTTTAGCTGAGAGCAGCAGGAAATCTGGACATTTTTAAAGGCAAACTAAAGACATACCTATTTAACCAAGCTTTTAACTGAGCTGTATTTTGGGTGGGGCAGGGATTGATTGTTGGGCTTGACCTGCTTTTTATTTCATTTTTTAGTATTTTAACTATTTTAAATGGTTCTATAGTGTGAAGCACTTTGTGTTACATGTATTTGTTTGAAAAGTGCTATATAAATAAAGATTGATTGATTGATTGATGGATGTGCTCTCAGGACCATGTGTGGCACAGAACTCCGGCAGCTGAATTCTGCATATATTGTAGTCTGTTTAACCCCAAAGTGGGTACACCGAGGAGAAGGGCATTACAGTAATATAACCGGGATGTGATGAAGGGGTGAATGAGTGTCCCCGCATCAGAGTGTGGGGCACAGTCTGGTGATGTTTTTGATGTGTGTGTGTCAAAACAAAGAATGGAGTCAAAAGTTATACCAAGATTTTTCATCTCAGCAACAGAGGATGTTATAAAAAACAGGGATGGACAAGTTTAGATGGAAGACTTTGTGAAGTGTGGCGGGGGAAGCAATGAGAATATTCTCAGATTTAAGTTTAAGGTAATTGCAGGTCATCTAAGCATTAACATCATTTAAGCACTCTGTGAGGTTGGATGGTGGTGCATATGTAGGGTTGTGTGTTGTCCGCATAGCAATGAAAATTGAGGCCATGTAGACAAATTATATGTCCAATAATTGATGTAATATGAGCCCTGTGGGACACCGTGGGAAAGGGCGGATGTGGGAGGCCTAAAGCTGCTAATGGAAAAAAGCTGTTGTCTAGATGTGAGGTAGGACTTGCACAATGGTAGCGGAATGCCAGTGACACCAATCAGTGATTTTAAGTGGTTCAGCAAAATTATATGACAGACCATCTCAAAAGCAGCAGTGAGATCTAAAAGAATGAGTGTGAAACCAGAGTCGGCCGCTACAAGCCTTGGCAAGGACAGTCTCTGTACAGTGTTCTGCCCTGAACCCAGACTGAAATTCTACCCATAGATTGTTTTTGGACATATGAACCTGGAGCAAACTGGCTACAGTTCGCAAAGAGTTTAGCAAGAAATGGGAGATTCGTAATCGGTCTCTAGTTCTTATACTTCTCCAGGTACAAGGATTTTTTTAGGACTGGGGTAATAGCAGCGATTTTTAGACTGGAGGGAACAGAGCCAGACAAAATAGATGTATTTATTAAGCCCCCCCCCCCCCCCACCAGCACTCTCTCACTCAATCTAACTCTCTCTCTCTCTCGTAGAAGTTCTTAGAGTGAACAATCACAACCATAGACAGAAATTAAGGATGATGCCAATACAGTTTTATGCAGGAAACACAAAATTTAAATACAAGAAATAAAATACAACTTAAGAAACAGAAAATGAAAACTGTTAATTTTGAAGTGTGTAGATTATCCTCAATAGTTGCTGGAAAGAGGTGTCCTTTTTACCACCTTTGTCGGCGTGGTGCCGAAACCAAAACAATCTAAATGGTGGTCATAGGGAAATTGCAATACAGATTAACTGAACTATTACAGTTTAATTCCGTGATTTTCAGGACGCATCACAAATTGTTTACTGAGGTTAGACAGAAACACCAAGCAGATGAATGTGGCATCAGTCTTTAAAAGTTGCCATGGAATCACTGACAACCTCAGACCTTTACTATGTGTGGTGGAGACACAACATTTTGTCACATGGACATTAAGTATTTAGAAATGTCTTTTAAAAATCCTAGTTGGTTTTCTACTTTATGTTCTTGGCTTGTTTCTTTCAAATGTGAACATTTGTCACCATTAGTTCAGCCCCAAAAAACATTTAGGGCCCTTATTTTAAATACTACACTTACATTTAGGTTGTTTGCAAATAACCTCTAAACTCCAGCGATTGATAACTTTAATAACAGCATCAGATACAACCCACTTTGTATACCGCAATGGTAACTTTTATGGAACATTTTGAGTTTAGAGAGCTCCGTGGCCAAGATGCAGGGTGCAAAACAGGATAAGATGTTAAATTTGTCAGCTCACTATGTCTAGTATGCTATCTGCTCTCCTCCTGATGTGTAAATATATTGTTTTGTTAGGCTTGTTCTTTGTCTTTTATACTCCAACTAGTCTGTATATGGCTGAATTTGTTTTAAATATGAATAAAAAGTGTACTACAAAAAAAAAATGTTTTATCTATTGAGGGATATATAAAAAGTGAATATTTAGCTTGATTACCCAGACTGTTATATAACGGAAAGGTAGAAAAACATTAGAAGAAAAGCACTTCGTGTGGTTTGTCTGTTTCATCTGAGGATGGAAAATCGCTGCAGTGCAGCCAAATGTCCAGTGTATTTCTAAAAATACTGGCGGTGGTAAAAGTATGCAGTATATTTCCTCTGGCAGTGCAATGTCATCTCACCTGTCACAGAACAGACAGGTAACGTTAACTGGCTGACTGTCCTCCTCCAGCCACTGCCAATGCTCTTCATCATCATCATCATCAATGTCATCATCATCATCACCACCATCAGAGAGCTCGGGCATCTCCTCGGCACCTCCATCGCAGTCTGTCAAAATAAAACCGCATTACAGTTGCATGTAAGAGAAGCCACACCGTCACGCTGGCGGTGTTGAAATAGCTTTTCGACTTTTCCTCAGACAGATTAGCATTGGCGTTGCTAAAAAAAAAAGGATGCTAAAGCGTCGTGTATCGCAACTAAAAACCCCATTCATTAACTGTTTACGCAAAATAAAAGTGATCGCTAGTCAAACTAAACACTTGCATCTTTAACAGCAACAGTTACGGGGGTTTAAATTTGCTATTTACCACACTCACGTGGGTCTGTGTACTTCGCCATGATGTCTCCTAGGTTTCAGTGGACTTCCTGGTGACGTTTGGTGACGTAAAGGAGGGCAGGGCCAGAGTGACACTTCCAGATGACCACCACAAGATGTCGCCAAAGTTACATTTACTTGCACACCGCTCATCTCATCTACTTCATCTTCCCAAACAGGTGAAATGAACAAACATGACACGTCCGCGCTAATAAGCCTCAGCAGGTTTTATTATCACCATTCAAACACTGCAGATATTCCACTCCATACATATAAAACATTTGTGTTGCAGTTTCCATCCCTGCACATGTCTGATGAATTGTTATGAGCAGGGATATCATAGTTGGAAGTCTTTGGAAAGGTTTAAATTTGCCTTAGAAATGGAATTGTGGTCTGTCTTGCGGTGGAGGATGGCATCTGCCGAGTTGGCTTCCTCTGGAATTGTAGTTAAGATTTTGCTGCCTTTCATTTGGCTATTGGCACCACTTCAAGCACTTCACAGTGCTGACAAATAAATGCAGGTATGGAGTGCAGGCTTGATGGGCCCTGAAAGCTGCATAGGGCACTCTGTAAAATATTAAAATCAAGAAAGTACTTAGTTGTATGTATAGGGAATGGTTGTAACACTTTTTAAATAACCTACCCCACCCCTGTCAGCCATTGTTTAGCTAGCTATATTAGCATAGTGGTTTGAAATTAGCAAGAGAAAAATGCATCACATGTTGCCTAAGAAACTACAATTTAATCTAAGTTGTACAATTTTATCTGAAATAGTATAGATACTAAACAAAATATAGTCTTTGTCTAACAAATTTACTTTCTTACTGCAAAATAATTTTTGTTTGAAAGTAGGTAAATACTGAAATGATCTCATGATTACCTTTCCTGTAATTGATGGTGTTACAACACTCCCCATGTTACAACCATACCCGGTCTCCCCTAGCTTTTCTGCTGTTTTTTCCAAAGCCTAGTGGAGTTTTGTGTACCTTGACACGTTAAAAACTACTTGTTTTTGTATGATAGGTGTGAAACCTGAACTGCACCTGTGGAGAATACAGTACCAGAGTGTGCTTCGTCAGTCTTCTCGCTATTTGGAAAAGCAAGTGCTTTTTCCAGAGCAATTGTATGCCACAGTGCTTCGCCGTCATGTAAATGAGGCTGAGCTTATGCCAGATTTAAAATGATTGACTTGACTTCTTGGAACATTGCTATTTGTGTTTCAGGCAAAACAGAGTAAGGATGCTGGCTTTGAATTTGTGGTGATTTAGAGTCACTGCTGTGAGATGAGTAAATGTTGCTACTTGGCCCTCACTTGATGACCAGCAGCAGGGATTCTGAAAATAGGTGGTTTTACTCCATCGTTTAAATAGTCTCATTGTGGACTCTTGGCCTGTTCTGCAGGACAGGACATAACCTATTGAAACAAACTACATTGATGGATACTGTATTATTCTATACAGCAGGTAACTCAGTTTTGTTAAATGTGTATTAAAAGTTAATGGCTGTCAAAATTGCAGACCGACAGATTAAAATACCTTTCTGAGTAATCTCAAAATTGATCAACAACCAGCAGCCAAAAATGAAGCACAAACAGCATGGCAAAGGGCAACAGGTTTCCAAAGTATATTTTGATATCTGTAAGTATTCAAATAACTACAATATAGTAACCTTGAACCTGACAATTTCCCTAAAACTCTGTAGGGCTTTTCAGCTGCACCATACACAATGTGAAAACCTATTGGAACACCAGCATAGACCCCTATTCTCAAAGTCTAAGCAGTGAAACGCTGATTAACTCAGCTTTTGCTGATTTTGGATTAATTGCTGCATGGCCCAAGGCTGCACAGAGGACTATATGCCTTTCCCCAGACAATGTCAGTTGGAGGTAAATACTTCTGCTTAATGTCACTTGAATTTTGTTGTTTCTGTCACTGTGTATTGATGAAATTTGCAGTATCACAATCAGCTTTATTTGCCTGGTATTTGTACTGTAAAGAAGCCATAATATTTGTTATGGATGAAGTCAGCTGTAGACATGCTGGTGCAAAGGTTTGTATGTTTGGATCAAAAAAGATGTGGCTGTTAATTCTCAGTTTTGTTATTTTATTGTAGAGAAAACTGTATTTCAGTTGAAGGACTGACTTTCTTGCTACAAAGATTATTTTTGATAGACTTAGTTTTTTCTCTACTGAAGCCAGTTAAACATTGTTTGGATGAATACTGTCTTATATGAACCTATTGTCAGCTACTAAGATAAGAGAGAAAAATCAAGAATGGAAAAAGAAACCAAGGGACTTTTAATCTCTAGAAATATGACACTATAAAGGCCATTTGTCTGAATGTAAAATTATCTTTACTTGTGTGGGACTTTATCTCCCAGAGCCTATGCATTTGTTTTATGCAAGGTCATCATCCTTCAAGATACTTACTGACTTCTTGCAGAACACTTGTCATAAATGTTTTACCCCAATTTCTCTATGAACATATCTCTAAGTAAGGCACAGCAGTGAGGTAGTAAGCATACCAGGATGCGGTTGAATAGTCAAAAAATTACATCGTTTTTCCCTAAAGATTTTGCCTTGACCACGATGGAAAATATGTGAAGGAGAATTCTGGCATTGGAGTTTTATTCTCTCTCGTTCTCTCTCCCTGTGTATGTACATCATCTGTTTCAAATGTAAAATATCACTCTGGAAAGCATGTTTTTAATGGCGCCACTAGTTTTTGTTTTTTTTAATCCATTCAGATTTTTATTTTTTTTTTTTTACACCTGCAGCGGCCTACAGTACAGGTTTTGAAAGCACAATGTGTGGAGCCACATTCAGTCACAAGGGGGCGCTGCTACATAAGTGAGAGAAGGCAAGTTTATTTCAACATCTCTCAAATACACAGGCAATTCAAAGTACTTTTACACAGAGCAACGAAATGCATGAAAACACCGGAAAGGACACCGGAAAATGAAAAAAGTAGTAATCTGGATCATTGCAAGCACATGCATAATTTAAGTTGGTTCCAAGATGATATCTATCTTTGAGAGAGAAAGAGAGGGGCAAGGACTTTTAAGACCTTTTAAATTGGTAACTATACTTATAGAACCATCATCTAGCTTTGGAAAAATTTATTCTAAGTTGTTCCATTGCTGGTACCACTGTAAAAATGGAAAGTCATATCTTAAACAGATTGCATTGTATCTGCATGTTACAGATACTGTTAAATCTAAAATGAACAATAACTGTATATTACCGGTAATATAGCGCATATACTGTGCAATTTTTACCGCAGAGATGTGGTATAGCACAGACCTTGGATATTATTAATAGTGATACAACCATAAATCAAACACACAGTTAAATATTAATAAAAATGTAATGAAAACATGTTCAAAACACCCAATATTTTAATTTAGTGTAGAATAAACTCAAGCATTTACTTTAAGGCAGTTGTTCAGTGTTGTCTCAGAGCACAAATGGTAAACATCAAAAGCCTGTCAAAAGTTCCCTGATGACAATATCAATACAGTATCATTAAAGACCAAAGAAATTAAACCCAAATATTTTTCTAACTTCACAGGTTGTCTTCTCCATAAGGAATCTGGCAAACCCAGTTCAGTCAAGTACTTTTCATAGAAACACCCTTTGGTTTTCTGACAGTTGCAAAATCAATGGATAAATTAATGTGAATGTGAAAATCCTTTGACATGATCATGTAGTCATCTCTGTATATCTGCTGAAATTACCTGAAAAGAAAAAATAAAATTAATAGTGTGGAGTCACAGGACACACACAAAGTTATTTAACTTGTGCACAGCTTTAGAGCAAAAGAAATATTACTATGAATTTTACAGTTCTTTAGGGGTTTCATCCTGTACGTCTTAACCACAGCTATTAGTGTGTTGGGCTAAAACATGAATTTGGATAACAAATTGTTATCTTGAGACAAAAGCTACTGGCCTTTGTTGTGGATGTTGCTTTTATAAATTAGTGATCATCTTAGAAGACTCATTATCTGACTTATAATAAAATTAGTCTGGATTATAAAACTACAAACATTTACCAACCAGAAATCCTAAGAAGTGCTGTTATGGAAACCAAATAAATATACATACTGGTTATTTAAAGGCCTGAACGAAAAATAAATTGTCACGATTTTAGTTGGAATGGTCGTTTTTACATTTCATTTTCACTGAAAAAGAAAAAGTATAGAAATTATGATTTTTGCTGGGGTACCAAACAAGCATGGTCCTTTAAAGAATGTGATTTGTAGGGTTAGGATTTTTGATAATATTTCGATCAATTGTTCAGCCCTATTTATTGATAATATTAAATTGTTCTGTGTGTGTAAAATCTAAGAGTGCAAGCTTCCATTTACATCTGAGTCACTTTTACCAGCTCGGGCATTAACGTTATGATGGAGACAGAAAAAATACACTGCTCAAAAAAATTAAGGGAAAAATGCAACAGTCAATGGAAACCAAAATCAGCAACCAATTGAGGGCTGGAATCAAAATAACACCTAAAGTCAAGTAAACAAACTGAAATCGCAGGCTGATCCAACTTGCGTGCCTTTGATCACGGCAATTGATGACTCGGTGTGTACGGCCCCCACGTGCCTGTATCCTCTCTGGACGACGTCTGGGCATGCTCCTGTGGATCTCCTCCCTGACCTAGATCAGGGCATCAGTGAACTCCTGGACAGTCTGTGGCACTACCTGGCAGCATCGGATGCACCAATATGTAACGCCCCCGAGGTTCTCAATTGGATTCAGCTCTGGGGAACGTGAAGGTCTGTCCCTCTAAAGATATGCCTTGCAAGACCATCACTGACCCACCGCCAAACTGGTCATGCTGGATGATGTTGCAGGCACCACGTTCACCACGGCATCTCCAGACTCTTTCACATCTGTCACATGTGCTCCGTGGGCTCTCATATGTGAAGAGGAGGGGGTGTCAATGGTGGACATGCCATTGTCACCCTCATGGAATCTGTTTCTGAAAGTCTGGTCAGAAACATGCACACCAGCAGCACACTGAAGGTTGTTTTGTAGGGCTCTGGCATTGCTTCTTCAGTTCCTTGTCGCACAAAGAAGCAGATACCTTTCCTCCTGCTGGGTTGATGCCCTTCTATGGCTTCTGTCCAGCTTTCCTTTTGTAATTGCCCGTCTCCTGGTATCTCCTCCACACACTTGAGACTGTGCTGGGAGATGCAGCAAAACTTCTTGCAACAGCCGAGTATGGATGCGCCATCTTGGAGAAGCTGCGCTACCTGTGAAACTTGAATGGGCTGAACCTTTTGCTACCAGTAGTAACAAGAACACCAGCAAAATGCAAAACTAAAGTACAATCAGTCCGGAAGGATATGGAGAGAGCAACTGTCTGTGTCCACCACCTGCAAAAGGGGTTTTAAAGGTTTGTCTTGCTGTTGCCTCTCCAGTGCACCTGTCGTCACTTCCATTTGCACCAAAACAAATGACACTGATTCACACTCGCTTATGCTGAAGTTTAACTGACACGATGTTATACTGTGCTGATTAAGTGTTCTCCATTTTTTTTTTTGAGCAGTGTATTCCTTACATAAAAAGACAACATGCAAACAACAACCACTCATTTGTGTGATGCAATACCTCACCAGTGACCTTTTGTCTAGTCATAAGATTAGGAAGATTTGGTGTCAAGGAGTCCAGAATGGTTCACATTGCATGAACATAGGTTATCAGCGTAAATGGGTAATATTTTTCTCACCTCAGTGTATTTCTGCTCTCTTATTTCCCTGTGCTCTTTCCCAGACTGGCGATGGCTCCGTTCTCCAGGATCTCAGTCTTCTGCTCAGGTTGAAGCAAAGTGTTTGACACCATTGCTTTTGCCACCACTTGGATTGGTATGGACATGGATGTAGAACACACAGCAGAAAAGGCACTGAAGAATTTCCTGGCCAACCACTCGCTAGGCCGACTCTCCCGCCTATCTACCAACAAAACCCTGTTGCAGAGAAACACAAAGGTATTGATGACTTATAGATTGTATTTTGTTGGATCTGGTAATTACAGAGTAAACAATGACCTGATCGATACGGCAGATTTGACTTTTTTTCCTCACATTAATTCTCAATCTGTCATTCTAGAATGACATTTGTTAGAGTAGTAAAATCATCAACTTGTATCATGTAAAAGGGTGCAATCAAATGTTTTGCAAGGGCTGTAACGCAGTGAAAAAGTAGATTTTGTTATAGTTGTGTATTTGATACATTCAAATTTCACACTACATTATTATGATTCATCCATAACTTCAAACAAGTGTATTGTTTACTGAATGGAGTTTTGGTAAGTCAAACTGCCAAATTGGCAGCAAGGGTGGAGTCAAAACAAACCCAAACAGAGTCCATGAAAAATTAGTAATTGTCTTCTCTGCTGATGTCAACTAAGGATGGATGACAATGAGCATCAGCCCAGATTGTTCTGCTCAGCTTCCCTACGCATTACAAACTCCCAGCAGCTATCAGAATTCAAAATCCATCCCCACATTCCCACAATCCAATTTGTTATGAAGTAATTTCCTGTTGCTGGTTGAGACAATGTTTACATGCCTAACAAAACTTGCTGCAGTTCAGTTGCAAGAGGATGCATATTTTCAGGCACATCTGTGCAAATATTTGGTGTTGGTCAAATTGACAGATTGTTAGTGTCAGCTGTTCACACGAAACACAATACGTCTGTTGTAGATAACATATTCATCTATTTTATTAGTTTGGGTTTTGTCTTGTCTCGTGTAGTGAATATGGAAGTGTGTGTCGTCAAATGATTGACTCACCCTGGTCTGTAAATGGAATATCTGTCAAAACCTAGTGCCTCAATATCTGCTTCCACTTGTCCCTGTAAGAAAATCAATTTCATTTTGAATTTCATGTCCATGATCGTCCAATGTCATCATTCAATGACACACAGGTACGCTTTAGTAGAGAAAAAAAACACTTAAATATGTGGCATGCATTAGAGAAAGGAAATAAAATACTTTGACTTTGAGGTAGAGGAAGTTGCTGTTTTTATCGGCTCCTCTGGAGGATTCCAGGTGGAACTGTGTGCAGCCTCCTGACTTGGCAAGCTCTGCTGACTTTAGAACATAATCATGATCAACGCGGATGAATCCTTCCTGAAATAAGAGAGAAGTAACAGACAAAAATGATTTTTGACAACACTGAAAGTTGTCTGCCAAAGCTTAGCAGCAGTTGACAAAATGTAAAAGTTGGAAACTTAATGTTCATATTAAAAACAGTAAACTAGCTCAGTAGAATAAAGATAAATAAGAAATGTATCATAATTATGGCTGACTAATAATTCAAAATGATCATAACATTTAGTAATATATTAACAATACGAACATATTGAGATAGCCTATATTGTTTTACAGTTATTTTGTATTTGTCTCATTTGACTAAATGGGACAAACACTTGCGTTGATATATTTTACTGTATAATTTTTCATTACCTTAAATAATATATCAATATTGAGATAATGCTGTGATTATTGTTTTGGTATTTTTTACATACTGTTCATAAGTGTAATGCCAAACACTTTAATAACACTGCTGCTCTGACATTTAATCTATGCCTGAGAATAAAATAAGCTACAGTAGGAACTGCTCATTCACAGTTAATCTGAGACAATACTTGGCAGAGCTCAGATGGACAAATTATGCATTAGTGTTGCTGTTTCTAAACTACCTCAAAGCTTTAGCATTCTGTCCTAAAATTTCCTCCTTACTTACTAGCCTACATCTACGGTGATTATGGCAAAATATGTTAGCCTAGCCAATTTATTAGTTGGGCTCTACTGGGAATGTTGGTACATGGCAAAGAAATTGCTGAGTCATTGCTACTAACCAACAACACCATCAAATCCCAGCAGAAATATATTGTGTTTTGGTAATTTAGTGCTACACTACAACAGTAAAATCACAACATAATTCACCAGTAAAGTACCCAAATTGGATTTGTTAAGTTTAACTTACAGCCCCTGCTTTCGCTCTAGTTGTTCCCAGGCAGCAGTAGCCAACATCATGGCCCTGGAAGGCAGCAGCATAATCATCAAGCTTCTCAAAGTCCACCACCTCTTGTGCCTGGAAGCATAGAAAACAGTGTCAAGCAAAATTTCACTCTCACGATAATGAATTTCAGGTAATGGAGTAAAGATACAAGGGCATCAACCCACTAACCAGGTTTTCATATGCTTTGCCCTCAAACATGAGCTGTCTCCTTCCGATGAGAGTAATCTTGGAGAAGATGTTGCGCTCTAGCAACTCTTGAAGCAACAGCTTGCCTGTTTCCCCAGAGGCACCAAGGATGAAACAACTTTTATTTTGCTGCCTGAAGTTTTCCTCCATTGTCTTCATGTCCTCAGCCATGCTGTGGGCCAAAAGAAATTGACTGCTCTCTTAGCACTGTGAATGACTGCAGGTTTTTTGTATTATGTAGTCACTGTATGCAAATATGAAATATGCTGTGAAAACATTGATTAATATCCTGGCATAACTATAGGTCTTGTTTTTACATACCAATTTGGGCCATTAATATGAAATTCATTGTTCAGTTAGATACACTGTGATTGTATAGTGTCATGACAAGAAATGCTATCTTCAGAGGGGCTAGTTATTAGTAGGTTTTTATTGCCAAATCAATTTATCTTTGTCTTAAAGAGGTTAGTAATAGTGTATTAAATATAAAAAAAACTGGTAGGCCTATAGTAGACGCAATTTAAGACGAATTTATGAGAAGATGCATACAATTGTGAATCCAGTCCCAGTTTTGTCTGTAAATGGCGAGAACACTATCAAAAAAGAAATGTCACTTTAAATTGACAGATTTCTTAAAGGGGTTTGGCTTGACGTTTGCTCTTTGATTAACGTTACCCAGGAACGTTCCTTGATTAATCGTTGCTTCACTGTTACGAACACACTGGTGGTCTACAGGTATGGGACCATTTCAGTTAACGTTAACATTAAACATCAATTATATAAGTATTTTGTAACGTTACGTATAACTTGGGTTAGACAGCAGCAAAATATATAACGTTTGTATGTGCAGAGTCCAGCTGGCAGAGAGGCTAACATAGAGCTGTTCTTTACCTGATGTATTTAACCGGATCGGGGTCGTCGAAATAATTCAAAACCGCTGCAATAACAACAATTACGACAGTTAAGAGCCCGGTCGCTTTCCCCAGGGTGGTGCCCAGTAGTTTCATAACAAACATTGCTTTCAGCAACGCTTAAATTGCTGGAACGCTTCCTGGTTGCTTCATCTTTACAGACGGGGCTCTCTTTCTGCGTCGTTGATAGGCTGACGACAAAATCAGAAATAATCGTCACCGTCAATATGATAGACAGCATGAGACTGTTTTAATATATTATTTAATTGGTATGATATTGTAGTACACCCAAATGAAACCGGTACCCCTGCGAAGCGCCTGATCATCTAGTTTTCCATAGACAACTCTTTATGCACAGCGCATGCGCACTTCGAATTATAAAGCCCCATGAGTCCCTACAATATTGCATCTAAAATTTTCACTCTCTCTGGTACCTATAATAGACCCATTAGACTACTACGTAAAGTATCCACTTGTGGTACTTAATTTCTTATCATTAGTTACAATTATAATGTAAATTATATTAATTACTTGTAATCTAATTCATTAGAGGTGAACAGCAGGATCTCCCAATATTAAATTAATTATGCAAATCTTCTCTGTTACAAGCATTTATTTCAAAAGGGTATAACTACAGTCTAGTCTTTATTAGGAATAAAATACTAATAGCTTCATGCCTTTTTTGTTCTCAGGACAGTCTATTTTATTGTGGAAAGGTAAAGAATTAAAGCCGAACCCCCTTCTTACACAGATCCAAATTAACTCTGCACCATCTCCATTAGTTCTTCTTTCATCCTGCTCAAGTCATCATAGTTCTGACCATACACTCCATCATTAAGTAGACCAAGTAAAGCTCGTTTAATTATGGAGATGCAAGTAATCCAGTGGTAAAAGAAGTAGCCTATATGGATATTTTACTTTCAAGTTGGAGAGAGGAGTTTGTGCACATAGAAGAACTGCTAGCAAGACTTTATTTCCTAATGTTACTCCGTAGCAAACTCCCCTCTCCAACTGTGACTCATGTTTCCACCGGCGTCTTCTTCAAATAACAAATCATGAGATTTCAAAGTGAGAATTGCCATTGAGCGAGACTTCTGTTTGTGGCTAATAACAAGGGGTGGTGTTAGGGATCCTTTTCATTATGTTGTCAGACACCCTGATATAACCGTCTGAGCCTGTCGTGGCAAAAAGAAGCACTTTTTGTGGATTTAATTTTGACAGGCGCAATTGCCCCAAAGGAATACGTTGTAGTTCGCGGCTGCCAGCTGAAGCCATCTACTGGGTGGATTCCAAACCTTTTTGTACCTACTAGTCATTCTGACCCCAAATTTATATATGAAAATTGTGCCCAGGTTTAAAAATGCCAAAATTAAGTTTTAGGTTAAAGTAGCAATACTACAGTGTAGAAAAACTGTTACATGAAAAAGTCATGCATTCCTTAATCTTATCTAAGCAAAAGTACAAAGGTAAAAGCACCAAAATGTAGGGCCTACTTTAAGTGCCACAGTTAAAAGGACTCATTATGTGGAATGGCCCATTTCAACATATTAGAATATTGTATTATAATGATCGATGTATTGCTGTGTACATCACTTCGGTGATGCAACTGGTGATTGTGGAGTTTAATTAAATTACTCTATATACTGCTGGAGAGCTTGTGAATTTCCCCTTGAGCATCAATAAAATCTGCGATCTTGTATAATACATACCAATTTATTTGATTATATTTTGTATTCTTAATCTAAATCTGTAAAGTAACTGGAAGAAAAATCTAATAAAAGTAGTTGAGCACAATATTTGCCTCTTTGGAGTAGACTAGCAGGAAACGGAAATACTTTTTAGACTGGATTTTGGTTCTATTTTAGTGTGCTTGTCATGGCAATGGGAATAATCGGTCTGTAATGATAATGGGATTAAACAATATTCTACAGCAGTGCTCCTATTGTCCTTGCACATGGCACTCATGAGGACATTATTTTTTTTTTTTTTCAAAAAGGGAAGGGTTTTCAGTGTTTTTATGTAGCAGAAAAAGACAATGCTAGGTAATGACTGTACCTAGCTGTCAAGAATTTGTCCTCTTCTTTTGAAGTTGCAGCATTTGTAGAGTTCATTAGACCGAGCCAACCCTAATTGACCAGAGAATGGTTTTACACAAAGCAGATGGAGGAGATTGAAATCAAAAAGAAAACCATGAGCCTTAAAATACATTTAAAACTTTTTGTAAACTCTCTGCCACTCTCTCTTCTCACAAAGCAAACAAAATGCAAGCTGCTGTTCAGCCAGTGCTGTTTCCAGCCAATTGGTCAGTTCACACCCCTGAGAAAAGTTGCTGGTAAATAAGAGCAGCTTTGACATATGTACACTTTAAAATGTGTAATGGCCTAATTTGAGGAAACTCTATAAATGTTTTATTGTGCTAAAATCATAAATAGAAAAGCTAGAAAGATATTGAAGAGCAGCATATGATGTTAAACATGGCACATTTTGTAGCTGTATAGAAAGCAGGGTCTTGCAGTCATGAGGATTAAGACCTTCCGGATATCTATGAAGATTCTCAGTCATCCAGGTCATAGTTATCCAACGAAGGTTAAAATCAAGGGCAACTGGACTTGGTTGAAGATCCTGGAAGACGTTTCGTCCCTCATCCAAAGGACTTCTTCAGTTCTGACTGACTGGCAGGGAAACTCAGCTATTTAACCTCAGTGGGGTCGTTGGCCCGGGTCATCGATACCGCTGGTTCGTTAGTGTTCCTTGTTGCTGTGACGACAGTCGTTACAGTCGTTGAGACTACCTGTGGCCAAGACTGAACGACCATCGTTGGTATCTTCACCTGAGGCCAATAGGTTACGTTTGTTGAGTTTCCTGGGAAGTGATTCCGGATAATTGTTTTTTTCTTTAAACTGATGACAGCTTTTTACATATCAAGCCCTGTCTAAAAAACACAAAGGATTTGTAACTTATTCTAGGATACAATGGATATTTTCTTTCCAGATAAGTTGAAAAGTTTTCTGGGATGGCAGCACTGTAATTTTATCAGGAAATCCAGCCTGGACCCGGAGTGGGAACCAAACCCTGAAAAATGTCTTTGCCTTTTGTCAGACCTTCGTGGGGTTTCATTAGCCAAAACCTCCTCACAAAGAAAGCAAGTCCAGTCACATGCAATGAATTCATCAACACCCCATGTTTTTAACACCCCTGCCACTTGGAACACAAGGCATCGACCCAATTTAATAGAATATGATGGAGCCAGGGATGATCCTTTAAAGATGTCAGCAGTAAGAGACAGAAAGAAAAGAGGCTGAGGCTGAGAGAAGAGGCCTTAAACTGGCACTCTGCTGAAATGAAATGTCGCCTCATTGTTCCTTAGCCGCGGGTGCTAATTGGGCCTAGCTGCGGGGAGGAAAGCTGCCGCTGGGCTCCTGTCTGTCACACCTGTTGAGTCATTGTCTTTCACATTGATCAGACAGGAAGTTGGAGGAAGAAGGCTTATGCCTCAGTGGGTGCGTGGCAGAAACGTGGTTCAATTTCCTTTTAGAGCTCCGCTGCTGGAGGTGAAAATACCAATGGTGGTCAGTGGTCAATTGCGTTTGTCTATTGATTAGCTTTCACTAAAGGACATATGGATCATAAAGAGTTGGTTTTCATTGGCTAGTTCACATTCTTTGTACCTCAACCACAGTTCCTTCTGCATATCCTCAACATTGCATAATACTTTTGATGTCTCTGTCACTGCTGGTCTGCCATTTTTAAAACATGGTTTTCAGTAAGTAACATATTAAGGCATTTGCTAATATTAATAGAAAATGTACGCCTGTTTGGAAATGTTGGCACAAAGTCACAGATGTAGTAGAACTGCTTCTTCATACCAAAAATGCACTGTAATGTAACTTCTGCAGTTGTGGCTTAAACGTGCAAACAATAAAAACTCCAACCTGGTTCCTTGACTCAATGCTGAATCAAAGTTGGGATGTTTAGTTTAATCTCAACAATACAGTATCTTAATTTCTTTTAGTCACAGTAAAAACAGACTTTTTACTTTGACGAGAATGGGTCCAAAAACCATCTCAGGTGTGTAACGATAAACAGTTCAATCAAGAAGTGTCACATTCATAATATTGTATGTATCTAAATTTAAATTAAAACAAATTATGACACTGCAAAACTCCTTAATTACTACTTTTATGTGCTTACAGCTGCTTCCAAGTTTCACTATTTTTGTTGCCTTTGTATCTTAGTTTTCAATTCAAAATGCAAATGTTAAGCAGCTTTTACATGAAACTAAACTGAATAATAAAAACGTGTAGCATGTAGTCATAAAGATGACGTTCAAATGTCTGAACTGGGTTGGCATCTCCAAACTCTTCAGTTGGGCACAAACTCTGATTTAAAACATCTTTACACAAACTGATTTTAGATTTCCTCTGTAGGACATGTAATCTGACTATAAAATTGTTAATGTTAGCATTTTCCGGCAGCTCTTGTGACCTCTGACAGTTCAAGAGTTATTTGATTACATTTGATTGCGGCCTCTGGCATTTCGCAAAAATTACCACATTTTATGAGATGATGTCGCAACTGATCTGGTTAAGGTAGCTGTTTTGGTGATTTTTGATATTGCATTAAATTTATTTATTTCCATGACAGATTCTGAAATTCTGTAAAAATTACTAAATGGGATAGAGAAAATAACTTTAAATCATGTATATATGAGATTTAAGCATATTTCCAAAGAAGCACAAATGCATACATCACTGATTATCATAGATGGACAAACAGAAGGGCGTCACACACACACACACACACACACACACACACACACACACACACACTCTGTACACAAACACATCTTAAGGCTTAGGATACCCGGTTCAGACTCTGGAGTGTGATGCTAATGATGGAAATTAATGGAGCCTGACAGAACAATCTGCTGCCCATTGTCTCCCAATAAACAGCTTTACAGTCCACATGAGCCACAGAGGGGACGGGAGGTTTAAGCTGAGAGCTGAGACAGTGAGAGCAGAAGACAGGCAGGGTGGAGGGTCAGACCTCAGGGGACAGTACTGATCCTGAAGTGGGGATTAGCTCAATTAGAGAGGCACTGTCTGATCAAGATGCAGGGTTCAGTGGTACCTATGATATGTGTGTGTGTTATGGGAAAAGCCTTCATTATTAGAGCCGACTGTTGCCATTATTTGTTGCTGTGTCTACTGATGCAGCTGGTGTCAACAATAGTCAAGATGATGCCTTTTGCTTTCCTGTGACCTTCTGCTCAGATATCCATTTATTGTCATATATTTCAATGGTAGTTAATCTCCAATGTGTTTTATCGTCCAAATGACAACAGATTCATGAATATTTCAGTGTGCTTAAAGTCAGCTTGTTTTATCAGTGAAAAAGCATTGTGAAAGTTTTAAGATTAATATCTTCAACTTTTATGTTTTTAGCTTGGTAAAAACACATTCACTATTTTTTAGCATTAGAGTTGCAGTTAGAGTATGTAATGTGGTGTGTTGCATTTAATGTGTTTGTGTGTTAGCTTCAATGAAGAGTCGGAACAAGCAGATACAGAATATCCATGAGGATAATAATTTAAAATTTTTACAGGTTGTTAAGGAACCCATTTTAGAACATTTGTTGTTATTAGGAAATACCCAGTGTTGCTCTGAATAAGCATTTAAAAAAAAGACAACTAGGTAAACTAGAGTGGTCCTGTTGCAAATTGTAATTTTGTTAATTGAAGTAGATTAGCACTGATATTTTTTTTATTTTTTAAATATTGTTTATAGTCAAATGTACTTTTTGTTATGCAATTATATACAACAAAAGCCAAGTCTGGATACCTTTTTTGGGTTTTTTTTGTTTTTATAAATGTAAACAAAAACAACTGCCTATATCTATCAATCAATCATCATCCTGTGTGGAAGAATTTTTCTTAATTTAAAGGAACTGCAGGAGAAAGGAAAAATCAAAAGTTTGAGGTGTTTAAAAATGCCATAGCAGCTGCCAGATCCTTGGATCAGCTGTGAAAAAAGGGGTACAATAAAGTAACTCCACTGTAGGACAGAAGCTCACAGTCTTCCCCAGGCTTGGCTTTGTTACAGGCTCAGACTTGTGGCTCAGACCTTCACAATATGTTTGAGGCGAAACAGAGTATCAGTGGTGCTCAGAGGAGCTTTCCTGCTCAAAGAGCCGCAGCTAAGTAGCAATGAGACCTGCTTTTCCTCCTCTGCGGAACAATGAGCTCATTAAAGGAGTAAACAGATTATCACTGTTTTTCAATAAGTGGTCCTAAAAAGAGTCTGGGGGACCTGGCAGCTCTCAGCAGGTAGAGATAAGACTACACTTGCACATCTGGCCAATCTGCTGCTTGCTACTACATGTCAGTCTATCTCCCTATTTCATTCTATTATGTCAATAACTCTTACATTTGTGTACACATTTATAATAAAGCCTAGCTTGAAATTAAGGCAATAAAAAGGCATGGATATGACAGATGTTTGTGAGGTGACATGTTTTTAAAGGATTATTTTCTTGTGGAGACTCCCACAGACTCCCTTTTTTTTTTTTTGTAGGAAGAATCTAAGCCTTCATACCAAGTATACGGACTGCAGAATATGTCAAGAATGGAAAGGGGAGAGCTACGTGTACTTGCATCAAGTTTTGCAGTGCCTGTGTCAGGACAACATGTTTGCACTGTGCCAGCGCTGGAAGAAAGTCTGATGGAAGTCGTCTTCATCATTCTGAGGTAAATTGAAAAAGGTTCTGGGTTTTTAGAAATCCTGAAACCAGTCAAAAGCCCAAATTACACTACCTGCAATGGTCCATGCCAACAAATGTGTGAACACTGCAGCATATGTAGACACCCAGCGTATAAAAACAGAACCATGTGCACATCTGCCACCCAAGTTCACATCAGTTTTACAGTATATCCGACTTGTAATGGTCCTTAACCTGCATTAAGATCTGAGCTTCAATAGAGTTACATTGCACATAGCTGATTAAACTTTGCCATATAACCAATAACATTTCGGTGAATGTCCATTTAAACAATCCAAAGAGTGTAGGTCTGCCATACTGCACAATCCAAATCACAGTCAAAATTGTCTGTCATTAGTATGTAAAGAAGCTTGGTAGCATGAGTGCTTGTGATTGTTTGTGACATATGAAAAACAGGAAGAGAGACGAAAGGAAGCAGAGAAAACAACAGTTGGTCAATGGGGAGGCTTTTTATAATGCTACACATCTATTGAGTCTAACATCAAGTGCAAGTTACCTGAATTGGAAACAAAACTGCCGCCACTTCACCTGACTGCACCTTTATATTTCTTGCTCTAACGCCGTATGAGAGGCAAGCCTAAAGAGAGTGTAAATACAAACATTCACAAAACGGCACCAAATAACGTGGGCTGTAAAGAGTGACAACGCTGGTGAAAGAACGGCTGCATAACCAGTTTGATTCTGGTAATCAAGCAGAAAAGCTCAGCAAAATGAGCTTCCAAACCATTTACATAAGAGTTGTCCACCATATGTTAGAATCAAACAAAGAAACTAGAAAAGGATATTGGTGACAATTCTGCATAGCGCTACAAGATAGTCTTAGGCATTTTAGACAAACTGCAGACCATCATACCAAACTTTTTTTTTGTTCGTTTTGTTACAAATAAATGTCAGACTTGTAAGAATCTGCTGAAATATATTACAGACACACTCAATCATATAATTTGATCAGCAACTCTGAAAACAAATCTATCTTTTTTTCCCCCAAATATGTCCAAGTCTCACATCTACAGAAAGTTGTTTCCTCATGAACCTGTAGTGTAGCTGTTGTTTTACTGCTCATCTACATACCCTTGTCTGAATGGATGTGTATTCGCCAGTGAGTCCTTTTCATCAGAATGGCTTTGTTAAAGTCAGTCTAGTTGACAGGAGATTCCTTTTACTCTGTTGTTGAAAGTTATGCTAACATTAGCCAGGGTTTATTAGCCTATTTTCAATATTAGATTTATTTCAGAAATATAGTTAGTCAATATGTTCTTTGATCTCAATCAAGTATGATTTTAGCGCAGAGTTTAGGACCTCCAAGTCCTAATGAAATGTCAACATGTATGATTGGTTGTTATTCATTTAGCTTATGGTTTTTGTCATGAGTAACATGAAAAGAACAGGTCGTTATGATGAGACTTTCCCAGGAGAAAATTAAACTTGAAACAGTTAAAGCTGTACGATCTTGAATGGAGAATAATAATAGCATAATACACCAAAGCCTCTTAGTGGATATTTGTGTTTGGCTTTGAGTTTTCACTATCAGATCTATTTGCTGTCTTAAATCTCCCCTTTGTGGCAGGACGGGTGAAGCTTAATGACTCCTTTTGAACTGCCGTCATCCCCAGCAGAATGGCTTCGGGAATGTCAACCAACTAACCTTTAGTTTCTTTCCCACATCCAGCAACCGTGAAGGGCATGTAATACCCATCTTTCAATTCCTGACTACCACCTACATTCATAATCTGTGAATCATTTTGTCAATCACAAATGCAAACATGGAGCAATTATAGTAATAAACAGCATTGGCATAATAGTCCATGGAATACAGACCAACCACATTTGTACTGTTTTTCAGAAATCAAATTAGAGCAGCAACTTCTCTGGAATACAAAATGCAGAAAGCCTCATAATAACTGCAGTTGTGGTGCTTTTTATGTGTATGGGTTTAGAACTTTCCGTCAGTATATACGGTATGTAATTGTTGCCATGAATTAATGTCTACCACTTTTTTTTTTTTCTCTCCTTCTTTTTATTGCTGGATATACTTGTTGTTAGTAACATTTTCTGACCTTGTAGGCTTTTGAATCTGGACAGCAAATTTGTAGAAATTTGCTGTCCGTGATGACTTGCCAGGATTCTAGAAAAACGGCTTCAAATATCACTTGTTCTATACCCACACTTGAAAAATACAATATGTAAGATTTGGCCAGACTTTTGGTTTAAAACATTAAACAAATAAACTAACATCAACAGTATGTGAAGAAGTAACTGTTCTAACGTCACGTCAAGGACATCTACATACTGTGTTGCAGGGACATCTAATGAAGTTAGCATGCTAACCCGTTAGCCCCAAACCAACCTGTGTTGTAATACGGCTTGTGCCTCGAGAGGCGACAGCCCGATAGTATAGCTCAAGCCTCCCCCATAGTTTCAGCTGGAGATGTGTGCAGGTGGTGAGTTTGCTACATTACAAAAGCTGAGATTGGGTAGCAACTGTGATGTGTCTCTTTTTAGTGTTCATCTCAGGCACCATCTGGTAAAGAGTTTGGTTAAACAGTAATTAAATATTATTGTATATCAACTTTTGGTGGAATCGCGATGATATTGTGTCCATCGTTTTACAAATTTCTGTTTTCCAACTCTATAATTTGTATATATTGTAATTAGCTATTAAGGTTTTTATTTGATTGTCGAGTTTTGTTTTTTGTTTTTTTATTAGCATTTGTTTTTGACACCTATCTTTATCAAATGCTTTACTTTGTCTTATCAATGTTAAGCTCAAACATGTAACCTCTACATTATTTATTATACCTTAAATCTTATTTTCATAGTTTTTTTTTGCTGAGATTTATGAATGTGGCAATTTTGCTACAAAGAGATCAGACCTGTAAAGAATTTTTTTGAGTGAGCCAATCATACAGGTTTCAAACAAACCTCCAGGTTAGTCAAACTTATTTGGCAAAGAAAACAAAGGCAAATGGTAAAATTATTAACCAAATGTTCCATTATAAACATCCAGTTCACATCACAGTTTACAGATCAACTTTCTGATTCCTGGTTTTACTGTACTTGGTGTAATATTGCACACACACAGTTTTCTTGTGTAATGACAGATTATTACTGGCATTTCAGATGTGCTCACTTTCAGCTTTGCCTCCAAATAAAGTGGTTTAGATAATATGACTAAGCTGTTGGCTTGTCTTCAACCTGTTGATCTTCTAATTGGTTGTGTTTCTTGCCCTGTTGGACTTTATTGCAGAGATGTCTACAATTACATAGCAAGTATACGGTTATCATAGGAATAATCAATACCACACATAATATTCAACTTGTAATAAACAAGAATTATCCTTTTATTGTCAAATGACAATCAGATATAAGACTATTTTGGATGGCAGGAAATGCTTTATGATGGACACCTTCTCAATGTGAGGCTGCTGGCTCTCCTCTGCTCCTCTGTCTTGGCTTCTGCGTTTTTATAAAACCAACTGAGTTTGTCTCTTGGATGGGCCATGCTGTCCAGTGACCTAAAGGGAGAGTGAAAGAAGGAAGAAGGAAGATCATGTCGGATCATAACGGACCCACCACAGCACAGAGACCTCCCTGCTGATGAGCAAACACCACTACAAATGGCAGAGCTGGCTGGACAATCACTTGGTGAATGGAAGCTAATTAGCTGGAGTCTAATGCCAGTTTACTAACACCTGTATTAACGTGCTCGCTCAGCAGGGAGCCAAGGCTGGCCAACAAGCACTAATCCCTCATAAGCCCAAAGTACTCCTCCCAAAAACTGGCATTAACATATTCTGCTTTAGCCAGCTGTTGCCAGCCTAAACCCAGTGGAGACAGGCTTCCACAGTGATGTGTTGATTGAGAAGAGAAACATTTCAGTGAGTTTGTATTGGGTTACCTGTGTGTTCCCATGTGTGTCAGGTTCCCCCAATAGAGTCCAATACTTTTTCGATTCATTCTTTTTTTTTGTGTGTGAAATTGAAGGAAGTATTTTTGGAAGTAGCACATCCTGACAACAAACTTTCAGATCTCAAAAAGAAAATCTCAAAGAACAGGTGCGGTAGAAAGGCAACCACAAAAAAGAACCAATAAAGGAAACCCGACACGCTGTTCACAGTTCGAAACCTGTTTCACTTGAGGGCAATCGTGTTAAATTGACATATCAGTAAAAATATGTCAGTTTCAAGCTCTGGACCATGTCCTGGGTGCTCTCCTCCTTTGTCATTTTTTCACATCTCACAAACCTAATACATTTTCCAGGCCCCTGGGAACCCATGTGTTCACTTTCAGTCTCATTCCTTTGCTCTTGTGCTCTCTCTCATCCTCTCCCACTGCCTGGGTGGTGGAGTGATCACCCAGTAGCCGTGTGTGTATCAAGGCAAGTGCGATGCCAGTATGTGTGTGTAAAGGATTAGTGAGTTTAGCATTATCATGACTGGACTGGCTGCATTCCCTCGCTCCACTAATAATTTGAGGGGAGGAGAAAGCGGCTGGCCCATTAGCTCAGTCTGTTTGCTCAGGAGTTGGCCGACTCTGATCCCCTAATTTCTCTCGCCAGTTCCAAGAGGATCTCTAGCTTTTGTGACAGAGGGATGGGAAGATAAAGGATGGGACTAAGGGGCACATTGATTCAGAGATCACCGTCCTTGGGACATTCTGTACACTTACCAAACTAATCAGTGTGTGTAAACACAGCGAGACACGTTGAGGGCTGGCGGCTAAAAGGCCGGGGTCTCCAGGGTTGATTAGGAAGAGCTGTTGATGGACCACACTCGGTGTCTGCGCGCTCTGATCAGCAGACCACATACAGCTTGGCTCATGCGTAGCTCTGTTCTGACTGATTGTGGGTGTGGTGGATCTACAAAGTTTTGAACGGATAAATCTTGTTGCTGCGCAAATAGTGCCAGTCATAACATAAAATCAATAGTGAGAAGCATTTAAAACGTACAAGAACATAACAGTTATGGTGAGTTATTGCAGGACTAAGGGAAAAAAGACCATTCACACTCACTTATTTTTAGTGACTTTTTTTGGGGGGGGGGGGGGGGTAAAACTAAACCTGAAACACAAGAAGCATGGATATCTGATTGACAATAATGAAAGTTCTGTGATGGCCAACTTGTCTCAGACCAAAAGCATCAACAAAAAAGGTTCCTGTTCACACAGAAAATCAGATGAGTTTACATGTACAGTTGTAACATGAATACTGTAAGTACACCCAGCAGGTCAGTGATCACATTTCTTCCCTACTTCCTTCCCTAATGTGTCCACATTGCGTGTTTACTCTAAGTACTTACAAGAGAGAGAAAGTATACCTATAGTGTGAAATTTGGTATGGTTTGCTAACATTCACACAAAGGGGAAATATTTGGACCATACACAATGTGCAAAGTATTTTTTTTGCAGATGTCTCTATTGTGACAGGATGACAGGTTACCAGAAATGTAGGTAGGTAAGTAGGTTCATTTTGAATCAGTCCAAATTTGTTTACAGGCCCTGGCTCACTTTTTAATTGGTCAGAATGAACATCAAATCAAATGTAAAACTGCAGTACAGTGAAAATTTCAGCTGTGGTGTGGACCCTTGTAGTGGCTTGTATTATAATAACCTGTCAATCAGATCCTAAGCCACATCTCAGGAGGATACTCTTCTGTCAGCACGATATGACTCAACATTGTCTTCATTTTAAGTGGACATCAGATCAGATGTCACTATCAATTCCCTGAAGCCACAACCTCTCCTAATACCCCTCACAGCCAATTAGGGGAAGTAATGGCACCAAACCTTTAAGGGCAATGCACAGTGTAGCTAGTTATATCTACACATGCTACCCTGCTAGCCGCTGTCAGTGGGGACAGGGGCTAATGGGCAATCACAGGGGGGCTTATGTTGCAAATCAGCCCCGATCCACAGGACTCTACTGGGGATTCCTGTCCAGTGTTGCCTGATTCTGGAGCTTATGATCCAGTAATGGGTGCTTTGGTGGAGATCTGAGAGGGCCCCATGGGAGTATGATGTCAAACTGGCCCAGGCTTCCTCAGGCTAAAAGGGGCTTTGATAGGCAAAGTAGCTTAGCATATAGAACATGGAGGAACAGGTCCCTGCTGATAGGATGTGTCACTACTAACTTGTACAGGAGGAGCTGAACCCTTACTTATGCAGCCTGAACAGACAAATGTCGGATTATTCAGTGATCATGAATTATTTTTTTTAGTGAAATGTTAGCATTTTCGGTCCATGCAGTAATTGAAGTTGGAGTGAACTGTTGTGAGAAGTGAACAAAAAGTATACTCAACACCCTCAGCAGCATCCACCACATTACCATCACCAAGGTACCAAAGACTGTAGCACTGCTGCTCAGGAGCCAAGAGTACATAGCTGGTACGACACACACAACTCTGGAATTTGTGTGTAATGTTTTCTCTCCGGTTTGCCAGTTAGTTTGCAAAGTTGGTTTGGATTTGGCTGAGACAAGATGGAAAGATCATCCTAAACCTAACTATTAGCAGATCGTTTTTTGTTACTGATCTGAATTTCACGTGTTGACATTTTAAAGATTAAAAAAAAATGGTATTTGGAAAGTTCCACATCGGGATGCAGAGGAACTTTAAAAGCTAATCTATTCTGATGTGGTGTCATGGTTATTAGCTTTAATTTAATCTATAGCTGTAAAATCTCTTGGCAGTATAGATACAGTTGCAAGTCTTATAAATGAAAACTCGGGTATGCTGGGTACGATTCCTACATGAACCTGTTCAGTGTGTCTCCCTGAGTGACATGATTGAGAAATTGACCGTAATGATCTCTCATTGCTCATTATTGATCCCATAAAGAAAATACTAGCCCTGTCAGTGTGTATGTATACTTGTGTAGCGTGTGTTTGTGAGAGGGGCATTTAGGCTGAGTTACAGGGGTTTATGCCGTCTGTTCGTCCTGTCAGAGGACTGGTGGGTGTGTGGTGAAGAATGGTGAAGGCAGGTGGTGTGACTAAAGCGAGGACTGGACCGAATTGGGCGGATGCAGGCTTTAGCTAAGGGAGGAGGAGATGGGACAGGGGTGTCACCAGTCGACAGGGCCTGTCCAAAACAGCGCTGCACACCACACCCACCCAACTGTTCCTCTTTGAGCACCCTTCTGCCCATTTCTCCCTCTCTCCTTCTCTCACTCTCTCTCTCTCGCTTTATCTCTCTCCTCTCCTCCTCTTTTCCTTTCTTTTCAAAATGTATTGTTAACAAAACGGTTTACAAACCCTGGCTGGTACATTATCCACGACCGCCTCCTGTGAGATTGATTTAAGCAAATGGATTCAGAAAGGGAGGGGGTTGGAGAGGAGGGGGTTTGCATGGAAAGGATGGAAAAGGAGAAAGTGAAAAGGGGTGTGTTCCTCAGGGCCGCAGCTTTACAAAACCACCACATGGGCCACGTTGAATATTCCCTTTTCTCTACATTTTGAGAAGCCATACATTAAACGCTCATTATACTGCCTTTATGTGCTAGAGAAGGCTCCGCCTCTGTGAGGGCAGAGAGGCTGAGGATGGACTATGATCCCCCTGCATATGCATGGATGGAGCATCTTTAGAGGCTTTCTGACATGTATGATATCATCATGACCGAGAGATTTGACTTTCATAAAGCCTGACTCAGGGATAGGAGGGTGTGTCTATTGCAAGGCTAATTTTTACGGTGTGAATTAGATTGTGTGCAATGTTTAATAAAGTTGACATTTTAGGCTGCTGGCTTTTTTATCACAAATTGGAGAATAGATAAAAAATAAGAGGGAGAAATCTGCAGTCAGAGAAGTCAAAAGCTGCTTTCATAGTTAAATGTTCATCTGAGAGAAGCACAATAAAATCAAAGCGGCAAAAGTGACAACAACCATGTAAAAGAAGCTACCAGTTTCTTTTTTTATAAGTTTCACTATTAAAAAAACTGAAAAGCACAGAAGTTTAAGTGTGTTGGTGCACGTCTGCCTTTATTCTAACATACTCTCAAAAAGGACACACTTCAGCTGTGGATGATTTCATTTCACGTTTGTTTCA
Organism: Micropterus dolomieu; assembly: GCF_021292245.1. Lineage (NCBI taxonomy): Eukaryota > Metazoa > Chordata > Actinopteri > Centrarchiformes > Centrarchidae > Micropterus > Micropterus dolomieu. The sequence goes on along the minus strand of NC_060169.1, from coordinate 5,298,941 downwards.
TTTGACTTTTTAACTATCATATAATTTCACTTTCAGCTCCACTTTCACAGTCCTCACTTCTTTTTCCAACAATAGCATCCTTTTCTAGAGGTGTGTGTGTGTGTGTGTGTGTGTGTGTGTGCGCGCGGTGGGGGGGCAAAGGTTGAACTGGGCATCCTATCATGATAAATCACTGGTTAATGAGGAGTCCATTGTGTCCTCACACATTGTGTCCCCCTCCTCTCCTCCTCCCCCTTCTCCTCCTCCTCCTCCTTCTTGTGTCCCTTAGACCGCTACCTTTGGGTTGTTAAGCTGACACAGATAATGAACTGGCCGCTTTGAACTGTCCTCACAATATTGACTGGTTGCACACAGCAGATGTCTCGCTGGCAGAAAGCAACTGGTAAAAGCACATTAGGTTAACAAAGAGAGCTTTGCTTTGCAGGGGTGGAGACTGGAGAGGAGGTGGCAGAGGGGTCTGTGTGGGTGTGTTGTGGGGTAGGGGGGGCAGAGGGGAGCAGAGGGCAACCTTCAGAGTTGACAGATCTCAGATTATATCAAAACACATTTGTCGATATTTATTTATTTTTTTTTTTATATGATGAAGAGAAGAAGCAACAAAGAAGACATGTTTTGAGAGAGAATATCTTCACAAACTTGCATCATGTTATGAACATTTGCATGATTTTTAACTTGTGAACAGTTCTTCCTCAAGTGTAAACGGGAACAAAGAAGTATGTTTTAGGCAATGAAATAAAATCTAGCAACTGTTAATGCACAGTGTCTTTGCAAATTACAGCTATTAAATACCAACTATGCTACACAGTTTTATATTTTTTTAGATGTCTTTTTCAACATTTCCAGGTTTTCATTCAATTCTGTAAATTAGCAGACTCTTAAAACTTGCTTGAGTTGCACACTCCATCGTAGTGAAGTCTGTGTTAAAATTTGTCAGTTACGTTATCATTGAGTGGTAATGTATATGCATATTGATTTGAAATCTCATAACAAACGGTTAAATACATCCAACTGTCTAAAACACAGCAACACGGTTTGTAAAGTGGTTAGCTATGATGTAAAACATGCAAAACCACTTATATGCTCCTTTTTAATGATAACAATCTGAATCACAATTTGACATAGGTGAGTTCATTCATTTTGTTTGTAGATAACAAAATGATTAACTTCATTTTCACTCTCCCTCTCGTTATTGTTTAGTGAATGCAGCGCGGCCTGTGAGCCGACGGGTTTCTTTCTGGCAGTGGGACGGGTGTCTAATGGGTCAATAATAAGCCGTGACTAACCGTCTCCCTGAGGAGCAGCTTGGCCAGACACACACTCACAGAAAGCAGCAGAAAGGTATGAGCCACCAACACTGATTACCATATAATTGCAGCCATTGTATTTGACATGGAGAATTAGTAGCCCGCTAGGTGGCTAACTGGCCTTTTATTCAGCTTTGGACTGGACAAAAAAACACACCCACACACAGACATGCATACTCAACTCATACTACATGTAATACGCATTTATGTGCACAAAATTATTTGTGTTGTAACAGTACAAATCCCCGCATGGAAACCACAGATCTCTAAAATCTTCGAACTTTTCAGGAACAAAGACAGACAGGTTTTGACAATATTGTCGTCTTGATCTTATCTGGTAGTTTTTTGTTTGTTTTTTTAGCCCAGACAATGAAGATGAGAATCTTTCAGCTGCTAGAGGAACATTAAATTCTTTTGATGAACTAAATGTTAGAGATTTTCACATAGGCTAACGGCAGTGAATATGATTTATTCAAGATAATGATTTGGTAATGTAAATCCACATGTAAGGAATGAGATAAATGAAATGAATACTTCTCCGCTTATTTAAAGTTTAACCTCCAGCCTTTTGTCACCTCTGTTGAGCCACCACGTGGAATCAAACTAGAAGTGCAGGGTCACATCTTTACTGTTTCAGCGGTTCTGTTTTTAACCATCTGAGTTCAAGGATCAGTGTTCATACACATTGGATAATCTGCTATGGCTGCTATTCAAATTCCTCATTTCCACTTTGAAAATTACACACGCCGCCAGTTGTGAAGTTGTGAGCTTTTCCCACAAGGAACCATGTCCTCAGACAGGCACGGAACAATTTGATTTGGTTTCTGGCATACCAGTCAAGAGGGTTAACAAGACCCACCGCCATGGAGTTCCTTCACCCCACGTGTGGCTAAACGATCACTTCCCTGCTCGCTTCACATCGCAACAAATCTCTTTTCATGATCACTTTTCACTCTTTCTCTTTCTTGCCTGACTGGGTCTTTTTAAACTAAGAGGGAGAGGAGAGAGAGTCAGGGAGCGAATTTCTTTCCCTCTTAAAGGTTTTGTGTGAGGACGGCTGAGTGAGCGTCCATTATAGAAAAGGCCCAGACCACCACTGGATGACCCTGCTAAGAGCGACAAAACCCAATTGGTCACGGCCGCCAGCAGCTAATGGGCCAGAGAGGAATAGCCCTGGGTGGGTAATGACTGTATTCTCTGCCTTTCTCTTTACGCCCTTCTGGTGCCCTCATGCTCCCCACATTACCCCAGCAGCCACCAGCCCTGTTCCCTCCCCGTGCCCCTGCACCCAACCCTGGGTGCCCCCCTCGACTTCTCTTCTAGTGTCATTTTTACTAACACACACATCTATACAATGGTGTTGGTCACAGTGTCTGTCTGTGTAGTGCGCTTGGCAACAGATGCAGCAGACAGATCAGGCAGAGGTAATCAGAGGACCATATGTTTGAATAAGACATGGTCCTCCTGCCTTTTCCACAGTGAAGCACGATGGAGGAGTCACTGTCCAATGGAAATTAGATGGGTGCATTTTACAGCTGTCCCTGACTAAGGATTTACCTAGTTGAATCAGAATTGTCAAGTCTTGATATAGTCGACTGACAGTCGAAATGTGTGTATTTGTGCGTGGCGATTGCGGGAGGCAGGGGGAGGTGTTACACACGGCAGCTCTGCTTTAATCTTGAGAAGCTGCAGAGCTGCAGTCTCCATCTATTAGTCAGTGTAACTATCACTGTACATTTGCAGCTAAGCTGTGGCTTATTGTTGATCATTTTCTCTCTGCTCGCCTGCCATTCACCGGTCTTGTGCAGGGTTTAAAAACTATATATTATTCTTTGTGTGGTTCATCAATGGTGATAAATGATCCAAACGTCCCACGAGGTGCGAACAACCCTGCACAACACCAGTGAAGCTGGGGCTCTGTCTCTTCAGCAAGTGTTCCTCTTCTGCCACTACACACATACATGCTACACCTACACATGTGCACTGAACCAATTAAGGGTTAGGGTTACAATCTAGGATTTATTCACGCACTCTAAAAACCTTTATAAAAAGATTTTAACATAATTGTTTTACAGCATTATATGTTGAAATTTATATGGAAATCGGCTGTATATTAACTTATTGGTAGAAAACTGGTAGTTCTATGTAAAATCAGACGTTCAACACCCCCATATCGCCAAAATGGTATGATCCTCGTTTCGCAGCGGAGCTTCGACAGATTGACAGTCGAATCAGGCACCGCCCATCAAATCTTCGACTATTGGGGGTCACCCCTAGTGCGTTTAAACCAATAAGGGCCAAATCATTTTTAGGCTTCTAAGGCTGTTTTAGACCAACAAGTAGAGCTGCGTTAAAAAAATGCAGCCTCCCATCTGTTTCATTGAGGAGACAGGATTGACACCAACAAGTCTCCATACTTGAAGGACAAAATAGTTTTTTCCGTCAGTGCCTTCCAAAATGATTTGCATGACTACTCCTAAAAGAACTGTTTTTTGATATGCCACCTTTACATTTAAGGGTCTGGTTGAATTTAGGCAACTAAAGCCAGCTGGTCAAGATCAGGGAAATATCCTTACTTTTTTACGGTAAAAACAAATATTCATTGCAGATCTGTGATGGGTAACTTTAGGCTCCAAACGTAAAGGTCGGATGTATTAAACGCCCACCAACCACTCACCCACCAGACTCGACATCATGACTTTTCACCTCGCTACATAAAGCTGACACTACTTCCTGTAATGGCCCTGAACATTGGCTCTGGATGTAAATCCTGACCTGCAGAATATTCCAATGCAAACATAATTGGATACTAGATGAAAAAAGACAACGGGCTTTGACAATGCACAATGTTGTGGAAATTATATTCCTGGTGAGGGGTTGAGCAAAGAATTGAGTTAAAACCAACCGTTGTGTTAGAAGAATTTATTTAACAAAAGAGAATAAACAGAAGTACTAAAACACACACATAGCTGGTCCAGAGACCTGCCACCTAGGGCAGCTTCGGTCGTTACACAGTCTAGGTTTCTATGTTTTGGGGAACACAGATCCTCTCAGCCTTGAATGAACATTCCAGGAGAGGAGAGAAACAAAAAAAGAGGAAAACAACCTCACAGCTCTGACTTAAACCCTAGCAAATGTGGACAGACTAACATAAGGAGTATAGGAGAGGAAAGGTTAAGGATAAAAAAAACAATACATATATCTGTAAGACATAACAATAATAGTAATAATATAATAGAACATACATAAAAGATTAAATTTAAGAGGAGTTGTGTGCTCACAGTTGGTTGTAATTGTGAATTCTGTTTTTTGTTGGTGCAGCATATAACCAAGGAAAAAAGACCTGTAAGACGTATCTGGAAGTCCTGACCATGACCCTTTTCATCATGGCAAGATGATCATTTGCGTATATGAATTAAAGTGAATATTTGGATTCCATTTATAAGTCATAAATACTCCTTTTATTTCCAGCAGTAGCAAATTATTAACACTAGTCACTGTCTGGAAATAAGTAGCCTAAAATCAGTCTGTCTCTCCATGTTAGCAACTTTATGGTCTTGAACATGGTTGCTTTGTAACAGTGGTTTGATGACTGGGAAAAGGAGCTTCTATTGAACATTTAACTGTATATATTGTTGATGATGATTATGTATTGTATATGTAAGTCATAGCATAGACTGAGTGCAAGTCTTTTGAATTATTATGTATTTGAGTATGGGTGACCATTTCTGAGATGTGCAGGTGATGTGCACAAAGCTGTATATTGAATGGGGTTAATATAATTTTGATTCAGTGATTTTGAAAATGAAACCTCTCCAGTTGATACTGAAAACTAAGTATTAGTTAGTAGTGGATTTAGTTTAATTCTAAAATTCAAAGGAAGAGCTGCTCAAGGATAGTTAAAAAATAGAGAGAAAGCTAATTGTGGACAATCGGGCAACAGCTCCATTTCTTGTTTGTACAAATTGTAGCTCATTCTTTTGTCTATCATTGCATTCGTACACTATTGTACATTTTGTAGAGTAAGTATATGGAGGTGAGACAGAGTGAATGTTTCAGTATGAAGGTAAAAGAAAATCTCTTTTCTACAGAAAAGTGTTTCTGTAGTTCCAACAACTCCAACAGAGCGATACATATTCTCTGTCCATTTTAGGAGTGTCTTTTGCATCAGTCTTTCATCCATATCATACTTGAAACTGTTGTAATAGTTTTGAACCAGGATTTTCAGTATTTGGATGAAGTAGCTTGTGAACAATATGGTGTGCCACATTTAAGAAGCTACAAACGTTTTCAAATAGGATTGTCTAAGACTGTATATTAACTGACTCTTGAGATCGAGGCCAAAACAGTTTGATGAGGACATACCCAGTTGAAGATATATAAGTTTAATAGTTGTGCATAAAAATGAGAACCCTGAGTGGAAGGGATAGTCACTTGTTTGTGAAAATGATGTTGCTAAGGCAGTTATTGGCAGGACAGTTTTGGATGCCGGGTGGTGGAGTGGTTGGCAGCAGATAGGAGGAGTAGATGGAGAAGAGTGGAGGAGGAGGAGGTGGTGGTGGGCAGGTCACACTGGCTCTATTCAGGCCTTAAGACAACACCGCACAGAATGATAGACTCCTCAGGATTGTTTGTCCCTCATAGCCCATTCTCCCTCCTGTCTCCCTCAATGGCACCCTTAGCCGCACATGAGAGGCTCTCACAGGTACCAGAGTGTGTGTGTGTGTGTGTGAGAGAGAGAAAGTGTGTGTGTGTGTATGTGTGTTTGGAGGGTTGAGCGGGGTGGTGGAGGGGTGGTTGTATTTTAGAGATAAAGCCTCCTAGTCCTATGGTTGATTGCCCCGCTATAGACACTCACTCAGTGGCTCTGAAAGGCTCCCTCAGACACCAGTGAATAAACTCTTACTCTTACGCTTCCATACATCACCCTCCAACTCCCCTTCATCCTCCTACTCTGGCAGATCCACCCCCTCCTCTCTCCCTAGGAATTTTCTGGGGATTTGAGCATAACCCCTCAATCCCTCCTCCCTCCCAAAAAAAAGTCTCCACGCTTCTCTAAAAAGTCTTTGCTTTTCTCTCAACCTTTTCATGCTTACAAATGTTCATGACTCAGAAAATGGCCTGTCAACATTTCCATATTGACTCTACGCTGCTATTTGGATATTCATGACATATCTAAATCATATCATATAGGTTTCTCTTAAATACTTTGTTACTTTACAGGAAGGGCATCAGTATCAATAATCTCAAATATATTATTTTGTTGGCTTCCTCTTTTCATATTGCTCTTGTATTAGTTACAGGGAGCAGATATATATAATCACACATAACAAGAAATAATCACATCTAATAGACAGTACACTCATTAAACCCCTTTTTAAAGTTTGACAACTGATCAAGTTTAGCGGTGGCAGGAAACAGGAGTGCTGCCCTCTGTCAGTGGTCTAACTTTCTGTCGACACATGAAAGAGACAGATGCTGAAATGGCAATGTTATCCTGGCAGCTAACCATTAGCCTGCATCTCTAAAGAGGCCTAGTTAGCACAGTTGTGGCTCCTGTCAGCAGTTTCCTGGCTGCAGGATCCATTTGACACCTTTGACACAACAGGATGAGCTGACCAATTCATTCTAACTGATCCGAGGTGGGAAGTTACTAAATACGCTTACTAAGTTACCGAGTAGTGTAGGAACACAGTGGTGCTTTGCTTTCCATTTTGGGAGACTGTCTACTTTTCCTTTCAGCAGATAATATTGAACCCTTACGTGATTGTTTGGTAGGTACTTTGCAGACTTTCTACTTGCATGGTATAAGCTCATAAAATACTGCTATTGTCAGGAGTAAATATCAGAACCTTTTTATGGAACTCTTGATACTTTTAATACACCACTGTTGACATGACATGGTTTGTCTCTGTGCCTTTCAAAACAACAAAATTAAAAGTCAGTATCAGAAAAATAAGTTAAGTTTTATGATCTGACAACAGTATGTTTAATGTAAGGTTAAGGTAAAAATCATGGTTGGGGTTAAAATGTCATGGTCACATAATTATGGTTAAGAACAGCTGAGGTCATAGTATTGGTTTCTGTTAACTAACTGTTGGTAGGAAGCAGGAAATGAACAATGATCTCCTACTTCAACCTCTATAACAATGTCACACAACTTCCTGATTTGCCCCTGGCAGAAAAGAATCATAATTCCTATGGTTGGTAGAGGGCTTTGTCACTTGAAAGTAAGTGTATAGGGGAGAGCGGGGTTAGTTGAGCCAGTTTTTACTTGAGGTGTCTTTAAAGTGAGCACATGACCGTAATGTCTCCACCTAAAACATGTACATATATTTTAGGACGTGGTGCATTCCTGGGAACAATCAATTTGGATCTAAAATAAACTGTTTTCAAAATATGGCTTTCCAAAAAAAAGTTAACTCTTGGCTCAACTTGCCAGGTCACAACATTCAATTGCACTTAGACAGTGAAACATTGCAGCTACGTCTCCTAGTTGTTTCATATCAATGTATGGCTTTAAAGTCATCCTGATGATTGTCATGTCCTGTGCCACCTGAAGAACTGACTTCCCATTATTGTACCTCTCCCACTGCTCTGTCCAAACCCACAATAGGAGTTGAAGCCTGTCTGTCATCCATTTATAGAGGCATGACATGATGGTTTCTGGTCTAAAATACATAATGTCACATCATTTCAGTGATGCATAAGAATGCAATTTAAAATTACAGTCAAATATCTGGTTCAACTTCCCCCAGATCTTTTGGCTCAAATTACCCCATCCCTGCCATTTTAACAAAATTGTGTCATCCAGCAGTTTAAAGATAATGTCACGCAAACAGTATAGCCTCCTATTATAACTTCCTAAAGCACTAACACATGCGTAAGATTTTCTCAAACTTGTCTGTAATTGTTCAGACACAAGAATCAGGACTCCTTCAACATAAAAAAAAAAGATTTTTTAATCTTAAATGGTCTTATCTCATATTCCGTGGGCCTCTCTCCATCACTGGGTGAGTAAAATGGATGACTCTTCAAAAATGTGTGGTCACATGACCAATTTTGTCTATGGTTGCTGAGAAACAAGGGGTGTCTAAACTTCCCCACTGGCTCAAACCACCCCGCTCTCCCCTACTGTTTTTGGGGATTTGCTGAAACGGCTGATGCTGTCAATTTCCGTGGACAGCCTTCAATTTACTCAACTAAGGGCATTCAATCCTTTGTACCTATGTTGTTTTTTTAAATTTTCCTAACATTTGAACAACACGTCCTTATACCTAAACGACAAAATAGGTTGATTGTCAATTGTTGTGGAAAAGTTTTTAGTTTTTTCTGGTCAGGGTGGGCTGTTCTGAGAGAAGCATTTCACACAATGATGTTTAATTATGATTTTTTTTCTTTTTTCTGATGCCCAAATACTTTTTAAATACATATATATTCACTTTTTAGAATTTACTCACCTAAAAATGTTTAATGCAGTTTTGCTACTTATAATGGTGTATAATTCCATAACTTTCACCGCTATAGCTAATCAAAAAACAAAACAGCTTTCAGGGATAATTGAGAAAAAGAAACGACAGGCAATAGAAAGTTACTATTGTTTGATGTGTTCTGTAGAGAAAAAAGCCAAATGGATATTTTCAATCAAGCTCAGCTCCCATGTAATCTCAACAGTGTAGAACTGTGCAATGAAGATGAACAGAGAGTCAATATGCCCTCAAAGACCTGGGCGGTGAGGCTTTCCACACAGCAGTTTGATTGACACTGCCTGTCACAGCCAATGAACTCGACTCTATCATTCCTTTTTTTTTTTACTCTTCTGTCTGTCAGGGTTATTTGTGAGGGAAATTTAAAATAAAGTTTTACAGTTATTCATTTCATTATGTTTGACTGTTAATTGGTCTTTCCCTTTCCCAACAGTGACACTATACAAACACACATTTCCATTCTTAAACCCCTGACTTCCCAGTCACTGTCATACATTTACATTTTCTAACCTTTATATGTAAAGCCAAGTGGCAAGAGGAGCTGAATGTTGCCTCCTTATGGTGCAGCCTGGTTTAAGCCATTCAAATTCGGCCTCGGTGTGGAGGTGCAGGGCTTTGCATATTCCTCAGTCCTCCGGGACCTTAGCATAGGCAGGCCTATCTTTGTCTGGACCTCAGCCTGCAGACCTCGGGGAGTTCTTTGCTCTGATCAGGCCTCCATTTAAACAAGTGAAACAAAAACAGCATTTAAACCAACCAGGTTCCCTCTATCAGAGATTTATATGCAAGCTGTTGCCCTTCTGCTCCTGGTCCGATGGTAATTACTCAGGTTTTTAACATGATTTCCTAATCTGCACCCACTGTACCACAAACATCATCCTGTTTACCTACTTCTGTAAATTTTTAAATTAAACACTGCACGGTATAATAGTGATTTTTCTAAATAGTAAATATTTTCAGTGGGGAGGGGAAAATAGATCAACTAATGAGTTGTTTTTTCTGTTTTTATTTTATTTTTAATGACACATTCGGAAACTTCAAAATCTTCTTCAACAATACATCTAATATAGGCTATCCTCCAGCCCTCTCCCTCACCTCTGTTCCAATAGTTTCATACACTTGTGAGGAACTATGGCTAAATTAGTCTGCTTAGAAACTGAGAAGTGCCTTAATTAAAAACTCCAAATCCCCCTCTCTGCTTTATTCTTCTCTTCTCATCCTCTTTAATTCTCTGTGGTCGCATCTCATCCAGCAGACAGAAGGGGGACATCGTTGACTTGCACTCCAAGGCCTTCACTTGTTTGCTGGCCTCAATAGAAACTCCTGTTAGATACAATGACCTTGCAAATTAAGAGTGACTGTCCAAATTAAATCAAGCAAGGCAGCCCCATGCAGGCAGCCGGTCTCTCAGTCTGAGCTTAGCCTGCTCTCTGCTCACCCCCCTCATCCTAACCCTTCAGTCTTTCTCATAAGCGAGTGGTGAGCAGAGAGAGTGAATGGAGGTTTTCTTCAGTCCTTCTTGAGATGCTACTTCTTGCTAATTAACTGGTGTTCTTTGTCATCTCCTCTGAGTATGAAGGACCTTGGGGGGACTGAATGGCGCTTTCTCAAATGGCAACCCTTGCCAACTGTCTCTTGCTCTCATGCACTCGTCATTCTGTTCTTTGTCAGATGTTGCAATAACGAATGAATTGATAGTTCTTTTATTAATTAGTTTTTTGCGCATCAACTATGCCATTATTGTTGCAAACTTGTGAATTTTAGTAGGGAAAGGGCTGATTGGGAACAACATTTTGTGCTGTTATATATAAAATAAATTTTCACATGAAAGAGGAGTAAAAACATTAACTTCAAAGTGGGTGTGTCTTTTTGCATGTGAATGCAGCCATGATCCCTGCACTCGGGAGAGACAGCCTTTCATGACCTGTTACCTCTAATCCTTGAAATATTGTCCCAGTTCAATGAGTGGTGTGAAATTGGAACATATGTGTCATTATTCTGTAGATTTTTCATTGTACCGTGATTGCCTGTTTATCATCTCATCCTAGCCTCCTTTCACGGACCATTCCTCACACTCAAACATCCCATATTACAGTAATTTCAAATAATGTAATTTTTATAGCAAACATGCAGGAACTTCAGTTCCTCAGATTGCATGAATGATGGCTTCGGATTTACTTCAAGGGAGATGCATGAGTAAAACTATGTGTCCGTCTCTCACAACAAATGGTAGCTATAATTTCCCATCCATCTACTGGGATTTTGGAGATTGTCTGAGATCTGGCAAGGCTGCTCTGGTTGGACACACATCGTAAAGCTAACAGGGTTGGACTCCCAGACTGTGACAGTGAGATTTGCTTTTCCCTTGATCGATTAGTCTCTGCTTGTCCCGCTGTATCTGCTTCAGAGAAAAGAATACACCGAACCCTAGATGCAAAGGCAATACGATGAGAAAACATTCAAGGAGAACCGTAGCTGTGGATAATAGCTGGAATCACACTGTCCTGTGAAAACTTGAAAATGAAAAAACTGGAACTAAAAACTCTGTCTGCGTGTGTGGCAGGGCAAACAATAGGTCACTCTATACGTTTTTACATCTTCTGTATTCCCTAAACAGAAGGAAAGTTGTAAGAGCAGGTTGAGCTTTAACCCGCCTCATATTTTACCAATGAAAGGATGACTTCTTTTCTAGAAGCTTTACTTGTGAATGTGATTATCTGAAGGCAAGTGAAAGTTTCAAATTCCTGCTTTGCGGCGTGTTGTCTTTGGAGTGGACTCTCTCTCAGGCCATTGTGCTCTCCTTGACCTTAAGTGTCTTATCATTTGGCCCTGCAGAGCAGAGGTCACTCTGCAATAGGTGACCCTTCCCCCTGCCCGCTCCATTCGGCTTTTGTACAAGAGGTCTCTAGGAAGACTCTCCAGCTTAAGATAATATACAAAGTATTCTGAGATAGACCCTAATGCAGCTTTGAGTGACAGAGAATGGAAAAGTTGCTAAAGATTCAGAGCAAGATTTATAGACATCAGCAGTCTTCTACAAAGTTTCTAAATGCTTTGCTCTTTCATGTTGCTGGTGGACTGGCTTAACCCCACATCCTGGTCATGAGTTCATTATGAAAGGGCAATTGCAATCCTAGTGTCTCTTTGTTCAGTCAGCTGAAAGCTGGAGGTAAAAAACATGAATGTACTCCTGCGTGTCTCACTGTCTGATCTGGATAAACTGTCATTTCTCGCTCATTAAGCTGAGACTGCTCTGGGCTCAACATGGCTGCTAAACCTGTGGAGAGAAGGAGGCATGAAGAAAAAGAATAGGGGGAAATGGACTGCAGAAGATGTGAAAGGAATGGAAGAGTGATGGTTTGGAGAACTGACAGGCTGAAGGGGGGAATCAAAGACCTGGTGGAACAGATGTCACCTCACCTAGGGCCTATAATATCCCCCATAATGCAATGATGGGATCAATTACAGGCCACACTGGGACTGAAACGCAACACATGCCAGGGGCTCTAAATGGCTGAGGTGACTTTGAGATGCAGGACTCCAGGAGTCCAACCTGAGGGGGTCTTCTGTGTGGAAAGTCAGTCAGACCACATTACTGCTGTATGTGTGACCAAAGACCCCGACCACACTGATGGTCATTATGCCTCACAGAGTTTCAACAGGGTAAATGGGCCAGCTCATGGTCCACATCCGGGTTGAAGGGAACTGCTGTGTCCCCATCAACTTCTGCTGCTAGCGGCCAGCAAACTGCCACCTCACGCCGAGACCCACGCTAATGGTTCAAACCATGTAGCTGCTGTCAAGGCTTTATCAATGACGTTTAAAATATCTTCAAATGTTTAATTTTGTATGTCTGGATTGTTGCACAGCCTATATAGACTACATACCAGATAACAATATACAGTGCAGTCAAGAAGTATTAGGACAGTTACACATTTTCTTAGT
>NC_060169.1:5175931-5283685 GCF_021292245.1 Micropterus dolomieu | reverse complement strand
GGGGGGGGGGGGGGGGGGGGGGGGGGGGGGGGGGGGGGGGGGGGGGACTGGAGCCTCCTCTTGAATATCGCCCCGCATCCGTGAAACTAATGTAGAGATGAGATTAAACTTGCAGAGAGATACATTTGCAATTGATTAATGCTGAGCCACCGTGACAAATTGTATATACTTTTGAGGGCGTGTGTGGGAGTCTTTGTGTGTGTGTGCATGGACTTTATACAATGCAATATCACTGCCAGACTGTTAAAACTAGAGAGGTTGGTTAAATAACAACTACCTGATTCTGAGTTCTTCTGGAGCACCAGATGCTTTTGTCAGACAAGCAGGATTAAAAAACTTAGATTTGGAAAACTTCTAATCATTTCAGGTAGAGTTTAATGAGCCAGGGGTGAATGTTCCACCTGCCTGTCTCTCCTGTCTAAAACAAGGATTTAGAGGACTACTGTGCTTCCTCTGCACCCCCCTATTTTGTCTGGTATTAATGAGCAATTAACTTTGCATACAAGGTCATGGACAATGGTATTGGTTGTCAGATTATGCTAATGCTGTTGGCTGTGGCTGCAGTGAAAGAGAACAGGGAATCCCTGTGAATAGAGAGGGTTGTGGCCTTTCTCCAAGATGAGAAAATGATATGCAAACTGTACCAACATGTGCTTTAAGAGGATTAGGACACCACTCGACATCCATACTGACAACTGCTAATAAATGAACAGTAAAAAGGGGAGGCAAGTGTCCCAGTCGGGACCAGAAAGAGCACTTCTGCTCTGAAAAACTTTTCTGCAGTTTAAAAATGGAACTTGTGTGTGACGGTTTGGACAGTTAATGAAAATGTGAAATACATGTTCTTAATGATTTGATTTGGTGAGTTGTAAACATGGGGGGTGGAGATGAGATCAAAAATGACAAAAGCCCAACTGAAAGAATTCGCTGTGGGGTGAAGCAGATGGGGGGGGGAAAAAAAAAGAGCCTGGGGTGAAACTAAGAAGTTGAACTCCCATGGCCAAGTAAGAGGGAACAGGTGCAGCCAGAGTTCATACAGAACACTTTGTGCACTAATATGGCTCCAGTCCATTTGGGGAAGAGGGAGGGGCCCATGTTTAATACAAAGTTAATATCGATTTAATGCTTGTCACTGCTCTTCTGAATCTTGTGGCATTGCTAATTCGCTCAGTGTTGAGAGGGGCTTTTGCGCCGCCTGCGCCAGATGCTTCAGGGACCTTCAGTGCCACCGGCGAGCTGAGGTGAAGCTGCGGCCAAAACGCTCCAAGTGGGAGCCGCTGCTGAGGTGAAGCCCGGTCACAAACTGAATCCACTGAAATAGATGTTTGGTTAACTTCACATGGCAGGAGCAAGGATTCATTTCAGCTTCATCTGAAACTGATATGAACTGTGACATTTTAAGGCGCAACGAGCTCAAGTCTGAAGTAGTGCAAACAATGTGCAGTGGTGGCAGAAGTATTCATAAACTTTACCGAAGTAAAAGCAGTACTACAGTGGGAAAATACTTTATTACAAGTACACATCCCACACTCACAACTTAGCAACAAGATTAAGTATCAAAAGTAAATGTATTTAGTATGCTCTTTTAAGAGTTTTATATTCTTATTTTTTTAATGATTTTTAAATATACAAGCAACATGTTAATGTAGCTGGTTGAGGTGGAGCTAATTTTAACTAGGTTATGTTCTATTGGGTAATTTAATCTATAACAATGCATCATGTTTTGTTTGTAAAATCTGTACTGAAATATAAAATGGAAATATTCAAGTAAAGTACAAGTAGCCTACTTCAAAACAGTACTTGAGTAAATTACTTTTCACCACTGTTAGTTTACACAGAAAAATCTGCATGAAGGGCCTATAATATTCAACATTTAACTTTATTTACTCAAACTTCCCTTTTAATATCAATATTCACAGCACTGCAATATTCCTGTAATGGTAGGTTAAACACTTCTAGTATGTATTGCTATACACTAGTAAGTCTAAAGTTAATCTATATCTGTCAGTTATTACTGGCACTTGAAGATAGGCCTAAAACATTCATAAACTGATTCTAGTTTTTATGATATTCAGAAATATATAAAATATGATTTCCTGGTTGCATTTGGCAAGCATGCTCTGCAACAGAGAACGTCTAAATGGTCAGGATGGAAGTGTTAACTGAGAAAGTGTTTCATTTACCAAACCCGGATGGAGTTGGATGCGGACTGAGTGGTTGCATGGCTGAGATGGATGGATTGTGACCGGAGTCATGTAGGCCTACGTGGCTGCGACCAGTCAGCACAATCTGTTCATCCCCGGTTAAGTGAAAAGACGGGGAGTTCCCTTTCCTCGGTGCGTCCACGTCACCGATAAATAATGAGGGAATAATAAACAGTTAACCACCTGTCGGACCCGCAACACAATGGGACGGCCCATACAGAGCCTCTCATGCATGGGTAACATATTTACTCAGCCCCTTTCACTTAACGAAGCAGAAAGAGACCCAAGACAATGGTTAAGTTCATCTATTTGGTAAACTGACATAGGCATGTCAGAAAAAGTATGAACAATTCCATGATGTCTGTAATAAATATATCGTTCAGGATATATAGCACTAAATATCAGACAAATCATCATAAAATAATTTAGCAATATTATAGGTTTAAGTGTCAGTCGTGTACTTGTAATCCCTATGGGGATATTATAAGTGATTAATATGAGCAATCCTCCCCGTAGAGAGAGATAAGGATGCCATAAGTGATAAGCATCAGTAGGAAATCCCTATGGGGATATTAGCTCACCATAAGTGAACCTAAACATAATGCGGTAGTGCCAGTATGAATATTCTAGGTAGGGCCTACATATATAACTCTAAAATGCCACATTGAATATTGTAAGAAATCAAATATAAAACCATACGAGTCGATACAGTAGTAAACAAATAAGAAAGCCACTACGGAAACTCACAACTGTGCACCACTGACACAGTATGCCCAATAGTAATAATTCGTAATTAACGGGTATTGGACCAGGAGATAGAGAGGCAATATAATACCATGTAAACATGGACGGTTGGATAATTATACTAAAGTGAGGGGACTTCAGTGGGCTCTAACAAGGGGTGGGGGTGTTGTTGGTAGTAATATTTCAGAGATGTGCTTTTAATGGCTTTAATTCAGCCGCAGCCAGCTGTTTTTACTCGGCCTGGTAAAGGAGCGGGGACGTGGCAAGCTTGCAAAGCTCGTAGAAATTAGTCTCGGTCAGCCAGAGCAGCCTACGCTTCCTGCTAACCATCTGCTTACCGCTCACAAAAGGAGGATTTCGGGCAGCCAAGTAAAGGAATAAGG
The DNA here is from genome assembly GCF_021292245.1 of Micropterus dolomieu. Taxonomy (NCBI): domain Eukaryota; kingdom Metazoa; phylum Chordata; class Actinopteri; order Centrarchiformes; family Centrarchidae; genus Micropterus; species Micropterus dolomieu. The sequence goes on along the minus strand of NC_060169.1, from coordinate 5,280,354 downwards.
CCTCATAAAAAAGCTTTGAAGGTCTTGTTACTTATTGGAGGTGTAGCTGTGGTGACGAAGCGCTGTGTTAACGCATGTTTGTGCGTCCTGCGCTCATAAAGCAGACGCACCTCTGATACACACCGACTCTAACCAAAGGATCATTTCACGGAGGCGTTCCATTTTTAATTATCGGTTTGTGGCCAATTTATATTAGGTTGATGTTGAACCACTTATTATTTGAGCTGATCCCAAATGATGCAGTCTGATTCACTGGTTTACTTCAGCAAGAAATGTCCAGGTGCCGAAAAGTTGTCTTAAAATTAAGTAAAAGTTTGTTTACACCCACTTCTAATTAATAGAGCTTTTCTTCTGTTTTTTATTTTTTGCCTGATATGAACATTGAACATTGCGGTTTTGTAGAGTCATTTTGGCTAGTAAAGCATAAAAATATGCTCCAAATATTACAATAATATTTGGTTCCTTAATATCACGAGCAAACAAACGCAAATAGTGCACAGACTCACCATATGCCCTAATAGAGATCTATTGCGGTGTTTATTCGTTAAGTGGAAAAAAGGAAATAAAAACATTTAGTGTAGCAAAAAACGAGCATATAATTTAGTCTTGTACATTAAAATATTTAGTCGATAGCTAGGCTGCACGACATGGCATAAATGGAAAAAAGTTAACCATAGGCACATGAAATAGCCTAAATATTAATAAATCAAATAAGTAACCCAATACACATTTCTATTTACCGTTTCTTGAATGTTTTTAAAGTCAAATGTTTTGTTTTATTGTATTTTTTTAATTGAGTTTCAAACTGGCAACATTGTTTTCCCCTTCTTTGGGTCTGCAATGCATTTTCGCCTCATTGCTCTGCTTTAACGGGTTTTCAGGGGCAAAGCCGACAGAACACGACTATCAGGCTCCAAGTCGCTTTAATAAGAGTTTTATATGGGGTCTCAGTGTCCGCTCATATGAATGCGTTTTAAATCAAATCACAGATGCACTTTTATTCAGCCGGTTAAAATAGCAGAACAAAACCGTCTTTAGGAATAAAGCTTTTTATTCCACTGGGCTTTTTTCCTGAAGCCTGGAGAGAGGGATGGAGAGAAAGGCCGAGGGGCGCCTCCTCCGCAGCTGAGGGTGACAGTTAGTTCATGGTTAACAGGATCATGAGCGCACGGCTCAGGCCGCACACTTCTCCTGTGCGCACTGAGCTGCGGCTCTGCACACTGAATGAATCCTGTGCAAAAAGAGTGATATTTAACACATCTGTTAAAGCGTTTTGATAGCAGAAATCCGTTTAAGACATTATTCCATGACGAGGGTCAGATTGAGTGTTGAGAATCCTATGAAACCCTAAAACTGATTTACATTTGAGATGCTGCGCAGCTTCTGCAACCAATGTAGAAAATGTAGATTTAACAATAAATATAGATAGCCCAAGATAAATCAGTTATTCTATTCATAGTATGAGTGTTTGACGCCTAGGTTTATCTAGCTAGGTAGGTGTTTATTTTGTCAGCAGTGAAAATAAAATAAAAGAATAATTTTGCATTTTTAACGAGCATATTTTTATTCTCCATAACAAAAAGACACCATGAATGGAAAAGAATAAAGTATCTTTTAAGTACTCATTAATAGTCTCCATATAAAGACTGAATCTGTAAAGACAGCTCTTTAATTAGACTGCTTGCCTCTGCCAAACAAAACAAATTGAAAAGAAAGTGGTCAACATGCAAAATTGATGACTGAGGCTCTTTTGTGGTGGGGACATTGTGTGTTGCTTGCTTATGAAGTCTAATGCAATCATAAATTGCGTCCTCCGGCCAATCAGCAGGCCGGGGGATGCGGCATGAAAGCGACCCATGTGGAGAACTTTGTTGAGCCCCATTGTTAAGGCTGTCAACCCAGAGCGGAGGGCCGGGGGGGGGGGGGCCGGCTGCTATAAAACTTCTCTCCCCAGAGTGAGGAAACCAGAGGAGTTAGCAGCCATTCACACGACTGATTCTCTCAGCTACCAGAAGGAGTATCTCCGATTTCACACACTGATTTTTTTTTCAAAAGCCGGGACCATGATGATCCCAAGCATCATCGCGCCTCCTGCCCTCTACCCGGGTCTGTACCGGCCCGCCGCTTCTCTGCCACTTCACCAGACCCTGCCGTCCGTCTTCCCGACTCACTCCAGCTTTTTGGTGGAGGACCTGCTGCGGATAAGCCGCCCCGCCGCCTTCATTAACCGGACTGTCCCGTCAGCGAGCGCTTCCCTGCCCACATCCACCACCACCGTGTCCTTCAGCGGCGCGCCCGCGGAGCGCGCGCCGGCCACGACCACGGTAACGCGCGAACCGTGCTCGCTGAAAACGTCCGTGCCGAGCAGCAAGGACCCAACTTTTCTCAAGTTTGGAGTGAGCGCCATCCTTGCACCTTCACCAAAGATCGGTGAGTAGACAGGCTCCACTGTGTTTTCCTACCTTCAGTTTGAGTTGGTGTTTCTTTAGATGCATTTTTATCATTCAGGAATTTTAACTTGTGATTTTCCTCCACAGCCTCTTCACCCCCTACATTCCACAGCCTGCACTCCAAGACCTTCCCTATCCCCTGCTTTGACGGAACATTTCACCCCATATTCAGGACGCCTTATTTACCAGGTAAGCGCAACCTTTACGCACATCCCCTTATAGATTCATCTCTCTTTAGCCTTTAGAATTCTGTCTGAACTAATTGCATTTAGATGTAAAACACTTTCACCCCCTGTCATAGATTTTTACCAGAAAAGAAGAAATCACTGTCTTATTAATGGGGACTGCTGGCTCTGGCTCCTACCCGGACCCACCCACCCTCCCCCTAATTAACCAATTATCCCAAATCGTCACGCTCTAAATTTGAGGCGGGGTGGCGAGTTATAGTCCCCTCTGCTTCCCATTGGGGGGCGTTTTGGCATTTCCCCGGCCCCGCGTTTTCCCACAGAGCCCGGGGGGCCACTAGGTCGCTGTGGTGGGCAACAAAGCCTCCAGCACCATGACCAATTTGGTCAGCTCCCACCGGGCGAACCACCCACACACCCCGGAGAGTGACTTTTACCAGGGGGGGCCAAAGGCGTGAACCAGTCATGCACTAATTTCCCTATTAGGCGCTATTGAGAGTTTTCAATATTCTCACAAGACCACATAGCGCGTCCTTGTTCCTGATTCTGCTGCGACCACAGGGCAGCTACAGTCAGGAAGTCTAATCGGCAGTATGCAGAGAGGAAAAGTGTCTTGCGCAGGTGGATTTTGAGCCCAACTGCATCCAATATGTCCCAGCTGGGGAAAGTTTCCCCTGCATGCTGCACGCCCATAGGATAGGTTACCACTGACCTCCAGTGCTCACTCTCTCTGTGCCCTAAACGTTCCTCTATTCTCCAAGTGGGCCAATCAACGAGTTGAGATAAAGAATAATCTCTTAGAAAAGTCTATAAAGTCGCTAGTCCATGCTTTCATTCAGGCAAATCATAATGGAGATGGAGTCTTTTCATGGGCTCAGCTGAATGCCTCAACAAAACAACTCCAGCGTCCTGAATAGCTTTTCGTGTTCATTTAATGAAAATGATTTGAAGGCACGAAGAAAAAAAATCTCCTCCACTTTTACCCCCCCCCCCCCGGGCATCAGTATTCTGGTATGCAGTTGTGTTTAGTTTGAAAGTGTAAATCTCCTTTTGTTGCGATAATATATGGCCTTCGCCGCCTGTCCAGAGTCTTTTCTGCGTTAGTTCATTACTACACAATTACCGTTCACGGTTTATTAACTCCTCTATCCGCCCTCACAGGGTTCCTTAAAGGATATGCTACCTCTTTACCATACCAATGCGGTTGGGGACCGGCCAATGTGCTAATTAGTCACCTCGTGCCATTTCACTCAAAACGGAGACGTATTGCACAGTTCCAAAGGTGGAAAACTTCCAATAATACCGGTTGAAAAGTATGGCCTTAAAGAGAAATTATTATTAATATAGAGCCTCTGCATGTGTCTGGTTTTAAGTTTAGATTTATAAAGCAATATCTTTCCCATCTCTTAGTCATTTGGGACTGAGGCTTGTTTTAAGGATAATTTCTTCTCTGCGAACAGATTTTTTTTTCTTCTGAGATGTGGCAAAGAAAACAAAGCTAACAAGTTCCAATTTCTCTTGTGTGTTTGTATTGTAGCATCCTCATCCGTTGTCCCCGTCCCGGGGACTTTTTCGTGGCCTCTGGCCGCCAGAGGGAAACCCCGGAGAGGGATGCTAAGGAGGGCGGTGTTCTCCGATGTACAGCGCAAGGCCTTGGAGAAAATGTTCCAGAAACAGAAATACATCAGCAAGCCCGACAGGAAGAAACTGGCCTCTAAACTGGCCCTAAAAGACTCGCAGGTAAAAATCCACGAGTGCTCAAATGTGCGTAAAATGTGTAATATGTCGTGCGTAATATGCGCGTAAAGACGTTGTTGCGCAAGCCACTGCATCGGACAAAGAATTTTGTCACTCATTTTCTCAACGTCTACAGGTGAAAATCTGGTTCCAGAACCGGCGGATGAAGTGGAGGAACTCCAAGGAACGAGAACTGCTGTCTTCCGGTGGCTGCCGCGAGCAGACGCTGCCCACGAAAGCCAATCCGCACCCGGACCTCAGCGACGTGGGCAAGAAGTCCTCAGCCGAGGATGAAGAGGAGGATGAGGAAGAAGCATTCAGAAGAGAGAGAATGAGGGTGGCAGGGTCCAGCATCTCCTCTCCATCTCTTTCCAGTAAGCACTCAGACTTCTCAGAGTCAGACGAAGAAGAAATAACAGTATCTTAATTTATTAAAAAAGCAAATATAGAGATCTAACCCATGCTTTGTTTTCATGAGACTGTGACCAGATTTATAAGAAGCTGCCACCCTGAAACCGACTCCATAAATGTCATTGTTCAAAAAATAAGTTTCACTCAAGTTTGTTGCTTCATCAGCGCATGCGCTCTGTACAGGATCTGCTTCTGATACATTTTGCTGTTTTGCACAGCTTTGTTCAATTGTACAGTATTTTGTACAATTTTGTATGGACATTTTATGCCAAGAATACCGAGTTCCTTTTACCATGACCTTGAATAGAGTTGTTTATTGACAAATGTAGCTATTTCGTTAATTTATATGAATTTGTTTAATAATTGTTTTATTATGTGCTGTATATATGTTTATTTCACACTTTTTGTACAAATACCAAATAAACTTGTAAACAGTTCCAAGTCAGTTGTGTGTTTGTGTGTTTAAAAAAAAGAACCGATAGACAAAATTCAATCATAAATAATTATTAATTTTATTGAATCACAATAACTTAAGACTAGTACAGTGATAGATTAATTCTCCGAGCCCTGGACAGACCAGTGATGACAAACAGCACCAATCTGCTCTGATGTAAAGAGACTGTACACAAAATACTCCTTTTCAAGTACTGTAACAAATCAGCTAGAAAAAGTCATCAAAATGCTTCAAGGTAATTATTTACAAAGTTATGTTACATATAAAAAATGTACATCGCAAAGAAGGCAAAACATTCATTGAGGTTGTGAGTAATAAACTGACAGACTGGTCATATGCTTCCACAACATCCACACCTCTGAGCAGGCTTTACACAAAACAGAGAATCAGTTTGTGCTTACAAAGGACCGTATCAGGAAATCCTCTATCAAATACACACATGGACAAAGAACATGGGCAACAAATCAGAAACGTCTTTCACAAGTCAGGTTCATGCTGTTTATCTCAACAGTGCTGAAAAACGCATTTGGAGATCAGAATGAATGTTGCATAGGATCGGTGACAAAAACACTGAAAGTGATGCATGACCCCAGCTTTAAACGCCCGCCTGCCCTTCCTAGATGGCAGGCTGGGAGGTTTAAAACAAAGAAAAAGTACAATATTCTTTATTTTCTATGCCACAGAAATGTTAAACCGTTTTACATTATCATTCAACCACAAGTACCTTTAACTTCAGATTAATTATATCACTAAAAGAAAGCAGCATATACACTAGTTTTCACTTAGTTCAACATGTTTGTTATGACAGTTTTGTTCATCACAAATCACAGAATCAAAACGGACTATGAGCATGGCAAAAGCACAGTAAAAGGATGGGGATGAGGTATAAAATCAACATGTCTTCTTAAACTTCCCTCATCCAATCAACCTGCAAAAGGTTCTGATTTTGAGCACCAAAACATCTATATATTTTTCTTTCTTGCTAGTGGTCCAAATTAGTCTGGGAACCAGACGAATCTGCAAGCTAATGTTTTATTTGTTCTGACAGATGCATCACGATCCCCTCCTGTTCAGACAGATTTCCAGCCAACCTGGCCCGGGTGGGGCCAACCACAACAGTTTCTCTAATATGGGGCGGGTTTGATTTGATGACTGTACAGAAGAACGAAGTTGAGAAAACAACCAAGATGGCTGTCACTGATGTGGAACATTCCGTTGAGTCCGCTAACCACGTCAGTATTAAACCAGCTGGACCTCTGGATTCTCCAATTTAGTCCAGAGGAATTTTGGTCTCTGCCTTGGAAATCGAAAATGAACTGAGGGGTTCCAGGCTAATTCACAATTGTAAATTGGTCTGGCAATGTCAGGCTAGGTCCAATATTTACACCAGCTTCACAGCACTGGGTCATACATGCATACAGATTATTTTGAGACCCAAAGTACTGCTTCTCATTCACATCTTAATCCCACAGCATTGGCGTTTGATATGACGACGGGTCGAAGCCGCTCCTTGACAACTGTAGGTGCTTGAGGAGAGTGTCGACTCAGAGCCCTGTTAAGTTTACAGCCATTTAGACAAATAATCAGCTAATGCACATATCTGTTAGAAAAGAGTAAGGCATTGTTAGAATTCAGTCCAGCACCAAAAGAGATTTGTGCTACAACAGCCTGTTTGGGCCAATGTGCAAGGAGATCTAACATAATTATTAAGTGGTCAAAGCAAGAACTTAAAAGTGGTAGAGGCGTTATTTGTGAAATTACAATGGAGAATTACAACACAGAAAAGGACATTATCTTAAGTGGTAAAAGTTAAAAGGAAATATCTAGCCATGGTGAATGTTAATTTCCCAGTTAGTGCCCTTTCCTCCTGAAAGACTCTTAAGGGATTTTATATATTAGATTTTGTCCTTGCTTTGTAAAATTAGCTACAGATGTTGTTTTGGGTTGGAATAGCTTTTTATCTGTGTGCCCAATAAAACGTATGCACTTAGTGTGTTATTATTTCAAAGGAACTATTTTCTGGTATAACAACAGTTCCTAAGCTATGATGCAGGATTTAACCTTGATGAAAAGTGCCGTATGATGTGTCAACTCCAAAGGAAACTAAAGTTCAGCAAAGATTGTGATGGGAACTTTTGATTAAACGCTTGTCTCCTTAGTTTTGAGTTTTCCACAGCCTTTGACATCATTCTGGTGGTGAAGCTTCAGTGCTGTTGCTTCAGTGTTTGCCAACTTCTTTTGTTTACCAGTTCTCATCCTTTTTGTTCACTGAATGCAGACATTTTATTCAAAAACATTTTGATTGTAGGAACTATTTATTTATATGTGCTCTTAATTACTTTTGGTGGACATATCTCCTTCATGGATTAGTCCTACATCATTCTTTGCAACTTTGGAGTTGAATGAAATCTCTAGAGTTTGTGATCTCTAGGAGCTTTTGGAAATGTGAGCAGGCATGCTGTAGGACTCAACATTCACTTTGACTTGATTTATCCTCCAGCAATCACACATGCAACTTCAGCCGTAGAAAGGGAAGAGCACAAAAAGGCAGGCTGTTCATCCATCCATCCATCCATCCATCCATCCAACCAGCAGCAGCCTCATCTGCGTGTTCTTAGCAGCTGGTAGCTCAAGCTCACTGATGCTCTAGAGACAAGGGCCTGCATCACCATCTGCAGGCAGCTCAGGCACACTGCAGCTGGGCAGTATCTGCCTGATGAGCTTGCAGCTCGGTGGAGGATGGAGAACTCATGGCTGGTGTTTAATTATGCTGATGGCAGGTGATGATGGTAATGATGATGCCTCATCAACAGTGACAGGCAGTGTGCTTTTATTCTGTCTGTCTGAAGTAGATTTCAGGCTCCTGACCGAGGAGCCACGGGCCACAGCGGTGAAAAACAAAACAGTGCAGTAGAAACTTTTGTTGCCCATTTTCTGAAATGCATTTGAACTTTAAGTATTTGGGTTACCTGCACCCAAATTAAGGTGTCTGGATTTTGTGGCATGAAATTATATTCTCAACAAAAAGTTCTCACAGTGAGAACAGTTCTTATAAAAAGTTCCTCCTGAAAAGAGATCCCAGTGTTGCATTTTGATGGCATCACAGGGTCGACTCCAGCGAAGAGTCCAGGATGTCGTCCTGGTGGCTGTTGCTGTTGGAGTCGCTGTCGTAGCTCTGTGGACTTGATGATGTTGCCGCCTCCTTCAGACGCATCAGCATGTTCATCTGTCAGCAGAAACAATTGTCAGTCTTAACAAGCATTACAACTCAGAGATTACTGTTACTGAGTTTTGCATAATTTCAAAAGGCTCTATCTTCACTTAAAATATGTGCTGTAGCAAGCAAGGAAGCTAGCTAGTTAGTGGACCGTGAGTTAAGATTTATTTCTCAAACTACTATTTCCAAGGTCAAGAATCAACTTTCACAGTTGAGACTGTTCTTCTCCATGTGCATTTCCGCTCACCAGTGGGTCTGCGTCGCTGTCGCTCTGTGGTGGCTCTTTCCGGACTCCTTCTCTCGGGGCAGAGTAGCCATCGAACCCCACATCCTCTGGGCGGAGCTGCAGCAGTGGAGGCCATTCGGCTGGAGTTGGGGTGGCTGACCATGGGTAAGTGTCAATCACCCAGGCAGCAGGGTCCTCCCACGCAGCCCTGCGGCCATACAGCTACAGAGAGACAGAATGTGTCAGAAACACACTAGAACATGAGGCAGATTTACTATTTTGGACTTGAACGCAAGAAGCATGTCTCTGCCTTTAAAAGGCAGGTGCTAATTTGTACAGGCATTAAAGAAAGGCTGGGCTAGAGAAGAGAAAACTAAACCTAAATCTCAGTGACAGCAGGTAAAAGTAAGAGCTACTAGAAAAAAATCTGATTATTTTACAAAACCAAACAAAGAGGATGGAGAATTGCAACTGTATGGTCAACAAACTTAAATTTAACACCTACTGAGCTGACTGTAGTCTTTTTGATAGGATATTTTTATAGTGTTGGCTTGTATTGTATATTCTATATTTTTTGTATGATTCCAGTGGCTTAATTTTCTTAGAGATCATTTTAAGAAACATATGAATAACTAAAGATTAGTTTTCAAATTTTGAAAGCCAAGTTAAGTCGGGTGCAGATAAACTGCAGCTTTAGTAAAAAGTATCTGCATTTCAGCATCACTACATTCTGGTTTCTCTTCTAAACTGGTAGGTCTGGAGTCAAATTCCTCTACTTAACTCTGCCTTTCAAAGCCCCACTCTGAGGTTGTGATCTTATTGTATCATTATTAGTTAATTAGCTGCTGCCTAATTAAATCAGATGCTAATTACATGCGAATTAAGAGAGCAAATTGAATCCATTTCACTTTGATGAACCCTGGTCCAGTGAGAGGGCAAATCTGAATAATTCCATAATTGTCAAACTTATTACATTTCTACTTCATTCAGCTGGATCCTTCAAACATCCCCTCAGGGTGTCAAATCAAGTCTCTCTCAAATAAATAAAAGTATGAACAAAAATAAATTAATAAATAAAAATTACCTAAATCTTAGACCTGGGCCAACACCAAAAACCTAATCTGTTGTTTTTTGGCCAGAGCCCAATCAGTCCATCATTTTTCATTTAGTGCAAATGGAAGGAACAAACTGTATGTGCACATGAGTGTGTTACCTGTAGTCCCTCTCGTACGGCCTCCAGCATGTAGGGGATGATGGAGTAGTTCCAGAGGTCGGTGAACCAAACCCTGGATCCCTCTACGTCTATGGGACAGGACAAGAAGAGACGAGGTCCTGCACGCCACAGGGCAGAGAGGTGAGACGCTCATTGTTTCTACACATTGACATTTATTAAAGGATCTTTCTTTAATGGTGCATCATTCACTTACCGATGGTGACGTCAGAGGAGCTGTGTGTCTCCAGGAAGCGGTTGAGGTGGTGCCAAACTCGCGGAATCCAGTCGATGATCTTCACCAGCTCCACGTTCCGTGTTCGGCTGCCAATCTCCATCTCGATCAGCTTCCTCCTCAGGTAGCGACCGAGGAAGCCTTTCACTGGCTCCATGTGGTTTGCACACAGCACCCACCTTATCAGAGAAGACACATGTATATCAGGACTTAGAAATATCACAATATAACATTTTCCCCCATATTTACCTATATAGAGATGTATTTTTTTTATTTAAAAAAATATATTTTAAGATCTTTTTCAACAACATCCAGCAGTTTACCTGAAGTTGTGGTGAAGCTGAAGGTTGGGGGCAGATGACGTGGCTTGGCTCATGGTGCCAATAATATAGGGGCTTAAGGGAGAGAAAACATTGATCATTATTGTTTCTCATCGGTCCATTAAGTCATACCATACTTAATAAATCAACAGATATGTTGTGTTAAAGTAGAACGGTTGAAGGTTTGAACAGGAAGCAAATGTTGTTGTCTTACTATACATAGGTACATACTTTTAACAAACCTGCATATTTTAAGTCTTCACTCAGTAGTAAATCAGTGGATGTGTATCCAAACATTCATGTTTAGCATGATTGTGCACATGTGTCTGTGAACTTACCAGTGCTGGTAGATGCAGTTGAAGACGCCATTGAAGATGTCTCCCAGGGAGCTGACATGGTGCAAGTTGTCCAGAATGACCACCAGAGGGCTGTCCGCCCCTGGGACACCGCTGCACTGCTCCGCCAAACCTGAAAGGTACTGACGCAACTCCTACACAGAGAGAGAGCATTTGAAATCATGTTACTATTAGTATAAGCCAGCATGTTTAGATGACGATTAGAGGAAGGTTAAGTTCTTTAATATGATGATCTTAATTGTCTTGATGTGTTAAATTAACAACATGGAGCCCTAATTTTACCATCTAGCACTAATGCCAAAATGCTAATTTTTAAAAACCTGCAGGTCAAAATGGCTTTCTCGCACTTTAATCAACTTTTGGCATAAAACACATCACTACCAATAAGCCAGCAGGGAGTGTTGCCACAGACACCAGATTTTTAAACCATGGTATACTGTGAATACAGAGAGATTTACCTGGCAGTGATGGGCTTAATCAGCATTGTGTGAACTTGTTTGGTAAGGGCTTGAATGTTACGGACGTTCATTTACGTACGCACTCTTTAATGTAGTGATTTCTTTGATTAGTAACCTAACGCACATCTGAAATTTACAGCCTTTAGTTTAATAAATAGTGGGTTAGTTGTTAATGGATAGATAGATTTGATTATAGCTCTTATGGCTATTGTTTGAAATATGAAAATAGACTTGTAATTCATCAGAAAATGCAACAGAATTAAATTCAACCTATACAAGAAGTCCATTTTAATGTTTCAATACTAAAGAACAGAAAAAAAGCTAAAAAGTCTGTATATGATATATGTATATGACAAATTTATATATGATCTCCACATAGCTGCCAGTGTGACCAACTAAAGAGAAATTCTACAAACTACTACTAACACTTTGATGGATGCAGGTGCAGACAATACAGAATTTGCACAAGTATTATTTACCTTGCTGGACTTGTGGTCCACGTTGAAAGTGACAACAGAGTGCGGTGTCAGAGGTCGGCCCTCCAGCAGCAGCAGGTGTCGAGATAGCTGATTGGCCAGGTAGGTCTTTCCTGTACCGCTGGGGCCCGACAGGATGACGCGTCTGTGCTCTTTCAGCAGGGAGACGTAGCGCTGCAGCATTGGCTTCGGAATCAGAGTGTCAAACACCAGCGAATCCACGTTCTCACTGCTCACACCTGGACACATGTCAAAAGAGTTTAGATGATACTATCTTATTCATTTCCTAAAACTTTTATGTATGCTTTGCCTGAGGTTTTTGTTAGGTAGTATCAATTATATGCAAATCAGACTACTCCCTTTGTCTTTTGACAACAAGCTACCTGTTTAACCTCCTTTACTTGGTAGGCTGCTCGCGCACACACGCGGAAATGACAACTCAACTCAATGATATTCAATTTATCATGATGATATTAAGCGAAAAGCAGTAAATGGTCACATTTGACGGGCCATTTTTGCTCAACAGGCCTAAATGACTTTAAAAGTAAAAGTTTAAAACAACAGTTGTTGATTTATTTGTTTGGACAAAAGCCACAGACTGGCTGATTAATAGACTAATAGTTTCAGCACAAGATGCACCGCTGTGACTGAATTATTTTGTAAACCTTTAAACTGCCTTGCAAGTCATTATGGACATTTCCCACAATGCATTTGACAACGAACCAGAGAAATGTCAGCAGCATTCAGTCAAAAGCCAAATTTCCATCTCGATCTTCTATTTCAAATTTAACCAACCAAATGGTCGCCTTTGGATTTCCAAAGTTCTCAGTATCCAGTGTTTTCTGACAAGATTTTCTCTTGGCACATGACTTAAAAACATGATTACGAGCAGCTGAGTAGTGTAAATAATAATAATAATAGACAAATGCACTGTCTTGACTGAAACTAAAGAAATGATTACTCCTTACACACTAGCAGAACAGAATTATCATTTGCAGTGTTGGCTTGATGAGGCGTTGGTACCTTTGAGCTGGATGTTGATGGTGTTGCTGTCTCCCACCAGGTAGCCGCAGGGCAGCAGCTCAGGTGTGTGGGCGGCGCTGGGAATACTGGGCCGGTGGATCTCTCCAATGTTGTATCCCTCCACGCTGTCTGAGCTCAGACCCAGCTGGCTCACAGGGTCCACATGGGTGATGTACTCCTGTCAGATACAAAGGCTCGGTATTTAAAGTAAAGTTTTTGTGAAGTTTATAAAAAGGATACCAGCTACAGTGCTTTTTCTGAACAGAAGGACCTTTCAAAATGGTTAAGAAAATAGTTGTATTTTAAACAACTCTGCATTTTGTGTTATAGTATAAAACTGCCAAGATCCTTAAAAACTTTTAGTTAACTTTCAAAGACTTAAAACTGAACACTAAAAACACTGATGCCGAGGTGTTTGTGACATCGTCTTGTTATCTGATTCTGTATCGCAGATCTCCCTGTTTATCTTTACCTTGAAAAGGCGTCGGACAACTCCGTCCAGGACGTCCCACTTGGTTTTACCACTCACACCGATGCAACCAATCAGAAAATGACGAGACTGGCCCTCCTGTGGTGGAAAAACACGACTGGTTTTAGATATCAAAAAGCCTACAGGTACAATAACCATCTTCACCAACAAAAATCAGTTTGAGTTGTATTTTTCAAACAGGTTTCACCTTTCCCCACTTGCTGTCCTCGTCCAGGCTGACGACCATCTTCACGCGTCGCCCCTCCTTCCTCATCCCTCCCTCTCCGCCTGTGTCATCCAACAGCATGTCTGACAGGAAGGAAGAGCAAAGTCAGACAAGGTTTCCACATTTCCCATGACCTTGGTAAGGATTTGACAGTTTTAAGTGCCAAGGTAAAACAACCAAATTCAAATTAAGGTAATGGCCAGTTTAAATAACTCAAGTGTTTCCATGTTTTCCCTTTCAGAAAGCAAGCTGCAGAAAGCCGACAATAAGCAGTTACTTAAGCGCAAGTAAATTCACTGTGTAATAATCTGACACATATGCCATCTGTTTATTGGAGGAAATGATTCACCTTTTGTCTACAGTGATCTCACACAGTCTTGATATATATTCGTGCTTGTGACAGAAAATTCTAATCTCTGCATTTAACATAATAACTAACCCATTAATGAAAAATATTTACGTAAAAAAAAAAAGAAAAAAAAAAGATAATGTTATACTGTATGTCCCAACTGTCACATGGGGTTGAAGGCTTTTTTGTATCTAATTTAAATCTACCAGGAACTGTGTAGGTCCCATGACATTAGCTCTGTCTTACCCAGGCTGGTGGACTCACTGGTGGTGAGGTTGAGGCTGTGCTGGGAGAGCCCCGGTCCAGTTCCCACAGCCTGGCTGTGTGTGTGAGGGGGAGGAGAGGAGGAGATGGAGGCCTGGGAGCCCGTCCTGCTGCCCTGATTCTCCACCTTCAGACGGTCATTCTCTGCCTTCAGCTTCTCGATCTCCATCTGCAGAAACACACAAATGCACAGATGAAGTAAACTCAATTCTAAACTTAAATGATAACTCCCCCTTCAGCCCCCCCTTCTGTATTTAAATGCCTGTTGAGTGTCCTTTCAAATGTCTGCAAAATCTGAACCGGAAGTTAAGTCAGGTGTAGTTGTAGAGTTAGAAATTGTTGACAATTTATTGAATCACCATAATCCGATCAATTAGTGCAATGTTTTGAAAGCTAGTACAACTAAACAATACTACGAGAGCTTGTTTACATAAAGCATTTCTCAAACTAAAACTACAAAGAGTTTTTATTATTAAAGATAAAAACTGCTTTGCAAGATAATAACACTGTTCATCAATAAGGTAAATTCAAGTAGTGTGTGTGTGTGTCTATTTGCAGACCTGCATGCGGTTCATGGCCTCCCGGAGCTGGTCCAGCTGATGAGCAGAGCTGAGAGCCTCCAGGCGGATATCAGTCAGTTTCATCTCCTTCTCTCTGAGCTCACTGCGCAGCTGCATCACAGTCTCTGCCTCGCTGTCCAGACACTCAGACAATCTGTATGTGCACAACCACAGTTTAGTGACATGAAATATTTAGATTTAAGAGTAGATTTTATGTTTCTATAGGATAAGACAGAGCTCCCAGTCCTGCAACCACCTACAGGTGATGAGGTCTACGTACAGTGAGTTGGAGTGCGTGTTCCTTAGCATGTGGCTGGAGGCTGCGGTGCCGTTGTGGGGCAGTTTGGGGGAGGACGGCAGCGACGAGTCTGTCATCTCCTCGATATCAGAGTGAGAAGAGGCCGACTTGGGCGATTTCTTCTTGCTGAACGCTTGTTTGAAGGAGCTCCGCAGCTGCAGGTAGAAAACAGAGAAAGGGGGACAATGTGAGCAGGCGAGGGACACCAAAAACACACGGCTGAGAGGGAGAGGAGGAGAAGTGTGCCGGGGAGAGTGGAGGAAAACAGCTGTTAAAAAGTGTAGGTGAGTCAGAAGGAAAAAGGGAATTATGGGTAGGCTGTCTTATGACTTGAGCAGCTCTAAACGCAAGAGAAAGGTGAGTGTATAGCTACTGATTTATACTTTACTCATGGCTCATTGTTTTTGTTTTCAAAATTGGAATTGTATATTTATATTAAAATGGTGAAAATCAGTATCTGAATAAATAATTAAAAATGATTAGATCACAGGAAGCAGGTGACAGTGTTGACAGTCTTTTGAGAGAGAGAATTCCATTCAGATGTGTGTGTGTGTTTCACACTGGAAATTAAATATTAAAAATGTACTTTGCAGTGCAATGACTTTTTAATTGAACTATTTATCATTTTTCTAAACTTATTTGGAGGCAATCTGATGCACAATTTGCAACATAATTAACTAAAACAGCAATGTTTTGTAAGCTGTACTTGTCATTGCTCATTTAAAAAAAATATGTAAAAAAACAAAAATGATGAGTCATATTCAAACTACACTTTTAGGAATGTCCCAATATCTTTTTGATTTCCTTATAAAATTTCATGAGAACTTGTGAGAAATGGCCTCTGTGCTGAATAGATAGGACAGAAGTGCTGTGACTCTACTGAAACAGACTCATTCTCTTTTCTTATCATGTGGGGGTTGAAATATGGACATTTGGTTCACTGTTGGATTTTTAAAATGGGAACAGAGACACAAGCTATATCACCAATACCCTTTCTCTGTGTTTAAGTAATTTCAAGTGGATTTATTTTCTTTTCAAGAGTTGGCTCAAGTGTCATAAGAGCAGTTTTAAGGGAGAGGCAGGCACTACGGTGGCAGCAGAGGACAGGAGAAAAAGGACAGAGGTTAGTAACCTAGAAAAGTGCAGGGGTTAGGCAGCTTTGTTTCTTTCATTTCACACAGCATACCATTCTTACCTCATAAACCTGCCACATGAAGCGAAGCAAAGGAAGACAGAGACAAAAGCACATGATCATATGGGTTTGGGTGGTTAATGTGTTATGGAAGGACAGAGATTAAACTAAGAGATTAATCTACAGGCCCCTACAGTACGAAAGCTGATTTTATTTTACATCCAGGCAGCTGCAGGCTAATGCTACATCACAACCACCATGAAACAGGGGGTCTTTCATGATCCATTATATACTCTTCAACGTACATAGCCCCTATGTACTCCACATCATACACACCACATGAGCACCTGCATGGAGGAGCCTCCTGTGCGGTCTCATCTGCACAAACTGACAGCTGGAAGCACATCCACATGCACACAGGAGGGTCGTTTATTATCACTGTGACCTAAAGCAGGAAACTCCACACCAGCTCATGTCTTTTAACACACACAAATCACCACACTGATCTTCTTAGAATTCAACATCAGGATCAGATACTTCTAACCCCAGGCGGCTAACACAACATCGTTTCAGTCTACAAGACGACAGACAGGGGGAAAAAAAAAAAGTTGCGTACGTCGTCATCTTTTATTTGTCCTCTGTTGCACAAAAACGTCTTTCAAAAACAAAAGGAAAATGTGTTTAAAGTTGTAAGTTAAAGTATGTAAGGTTATTTTTGTATGATCACTAATAAAAAACAACTAAGGAACTTACACTAGGACTAGACACTAGCCAGTAGGCACTGACTTGGTATTTTGCTGGTCAAGAGACGATTACTAAAACCACATTTAGCTCGGTTTTAACCTAGATGTCTGAAGATCTTTTGACCTGCAAATCACCAATTAAATCATTACTTGGTATTCAACAGGACTGAATCTATGAAGTATATATATAGTTTAATCACCTTTTCCCCAGTGAAAGAAGCCTAAAAGGGGAGATTCCCAAAAATGTGACACCAACACACACATGAAAAGACAAAAAGAACAAACCACCATGAGTGCTGGCTGCTTGTCTCATTGCACAGTGAAATCATGCATCTTCAGATGTATAACTTTTAAATTTGCAGTATCTTACCCAGTTCTTCTTGTTCTTCTTCTTGTTCTTTGAATCGGCATCCATGTTGGAGCCCACGCTGGAGTGGCTAGTTGCGCTGGTGATGCTGCTGACGCTGTCAGAGGAGTGCTGCCTTCTGATGCGCAGGTCTGGCTGCTGATTCTGCTGCTGTGGACTACCGTTACTGCTGCCTGAGGAGAGACAGACAGTGGCAGAAAATGTATGCGCTTGTCATATATTAATTTGAAATATGTCTTTCATTAAATAACAATGTCTGCTTATCAATAAAATGTTGTAGTTGCTTTGTGGTTCGGACAGATTGTGGGATCCTTTTTGTACAATTAGTCCTTCAATGGCCTTTCTCAAAGACCTGTCCTTCAAGACATTCATACAAGAGTGCAGAGGCCATCTTGTATGTGTACACTAAATATTAATTTATTTGCATTACAAATGCATTAGTCAACTTCTGAAATGTTGACACAAAATTCTAATTAAAAATATTAGCTTTGGCTATCAAATATCTCTGATTTGTGTAGTGTTTGTCTGTACCTGTCCTGTCCCTTTTGGGCGTGAGTTCAGGTGTGTTGATGACTCCATTGATGGCAGCCTGAGCAACAGCATTCTGCTTCTTTAGCAGCTCGATGGTCTTCCTCAACTCATTCAGCTCAGAGTCCTACATAGAAAAAATGAAAAAGAAGATTAAACCAGCAAATCAGCTGCAGGGACAGTGCAAAATGATAATTGTACAGCCCAGTGTGTTATAAAACAAGAGGTGTTTTCACCTTCTGCTCTGCCGTCAAGGTGAGACTCTTCAGCCTGATGGTCATGTTGCCCAAACTCTGTTCAAACGCTGCCACCAGGTGAGCCTGTGGGAAAACAAGTTGTGCAACTGTTGTAAAAATCTATTGAAAAGCTAAATGTAAACTGGAGAGCTCAAACCTCCAACTCTTAATTCAGTTCTCCACCTTGCAAAGCCACAGCCTCATTCATCTTACAGGTATGACTTGCTACTAAATACCACATGCAAGTCAGAATTTCCAACTAGAATTTAAAACGGCAAAATAATTATGGCTTAGCGCAGACTTTCAAATCCCAGAACCTAATCTGCTGTCCAAGAAAGATCTGTCCACCACACTTCAGCCAAATACCACCTGTAACTTTGAGATATCTGGCTAACAAACACTGACTGAGAAGTATGAAAAATAAATATAAAAAAAAGGTAAAAACAACAAATTCGTTGTTTTAAGAATATGAGGGACTGAAGACCTCTCCACAGAGCTGTGCAGCAGAGACCTTCAGCTGAAAAAATGAACAGCCCCAACTGCATCAATCTCGGGGCTAAAACCAAAACACGACATCAGTCAAGCAATCTTCAAACCAAAACGAAAACTTAACCAATTCAAATCGTGCACAATAATAACACCCTGTGATGAATTCTTATTCCCTGTAGGTCAGCTTTGGACAGGTTCCCACACTACAAACAACACTGAAGCCAAACTGTTACATTATCTTTACCAAAAACAGTCCTTGGAGCGAGAGCCATTCATTTATGCTTAAGGCCCAAGACTGTACTGATGACAACATAAAGCCATCTTTGAGTAAACCTCTTTTGACTACAATTTGGGTGATTTTTATGTTCCAACTTGATTTGATGTATTTCTGGCCGACATAGTGTACAGATAGTGTAAGAAATAATTTTCTACTTTCTGACAACATGGGAGGCTTCAGAATAGGTAGGTGGGATTGGCTGCAAACAAGGCATATAGGCATTGCATGTCATAAGAAAATAATGTGAAAATAAATAATTAAAATTGTAAATGAATCCATATACAACAAATAAGCATACCAATATTCAAAAAACTCTTCATTTTGAGTGTGACAATGCTGATTGTGCTGGTTTAAACAAGTGTGAATGCAGTTGTCCGTCACTATACTGTATCAGGCTTTAGACTACAGATATAAATGATCTGCAGATGCCTGCAGGAGGTGTGTGAGAGTTGAGTAAGGCATTGATTGATGGGTGATTCAAGTCGTGGCTTCTTGCAGCAGAAGATGTTCTTAAGGTCTCGGCCTCTGGGGCTTCAAGGTGTGTTCAGATAATTTGTCATCTGTCTGCAGTATGTAATCAAATATTTGAACAAAGCCCCTCCTTCACACCCTAAATCTGACCTGGTGACCCCACACTACAAACTGCAATGTTTTTAGTCCGTTTTTCTTTCAACAGTCACACCACACTTTCTTGTATCCAGGCGTCATTAGCTATAAATCTTCTGTCCACATCTATGACAGTCTCTCTGCGGTAATCTAACACCTTTCCCATCCTTCCATATCACTAATCCACAGTTAAACCACCAGCGTGCACTGATTTAGGCGGCAGATTACAAGCAGAGTGTGGCGAGACTTGTGCAATACAGAGGGTAGGGTGGCAGATAGGATCATGTCTGGAGACGCTTAAAGAGATATTCTCATGGTTCTGCCAGATGTAAAATTATACCTTCTTGGAGTAAAGTGC
This sequence comes from Micropterus dolomieu, assembly GCF_021292245.1. Classification (NCBI taxonomy): domain Eukaryota; kingdom Metazoa; phylum Chordata; class Actinopteri; order Centrarchiformes; family Centrarchidae; genus Micropterus; species Micropterus dolomieu. Next base: position 5,260,694 of record NC_060169.1, on the reverse strand, counting down.
TCAACCTGAGCCATCTGTTCAATATTTGATGAATATCATGAAACATTCTTGCGTGTATTTAGTAAATGTTTGGGTGCTTGAGGGAGACAGCTTTTTTGAAGATGAATCTGTCTTTTGGCAAAACCATGATAGTCATCACATCACAGGATGTTAGCAATATCCTTGTGAGCATGTTGGCATGCTGAAGTTAGTATTTTTCTCAAAGCATTGCTGTGCTAAAGTACATCCTCATAGAGCAGCTTTCGTGGCAGAAGACTTTGGTCTAGTTTAATTGTACAATCAAACCTACTGCATTTAAAAAAGAAAAACTGACCTGAAGAGAATTTTTGCTTGATGTCCCTTTTATAAACATTTAGTAAAAACCTTGGAATTTTTTTTAAAAAAAAGGCCACTTTTGTAATGCCCATTATCCCAAACCACCTGAAATCTTTTATTATTTTCTATGCAATATATACACCTTGATAATAATTTGAAATCTAATTTTTGGGCAAAGTTGCACAGACTTGGTTGATAACCTCAGAATAAGTTTTTTTTAATTAGCATATTAGTGATTAATTGTGGCACAATAAACACTGCAAGGAGACAGTATACATGTACAAATAGGTTTGTTCAGGACTGTGCGTGTGTCTGTGTGCTTGCTCACTTACATTGGCACTGAGCTGTGTCGTCAGGGCGGAAACTTTTTCCTGGGAGGCGTCCAGCTCCCGGCGCAGCTTGCGAATCTGAGGACGTAAAGAAGCACGACATCAAAAAACACCAAGACAAAAGCATACATACCTGCGCCATAGAAGCATGCAAAGTCATACACATGCATCCAGACGCATTATGGAAAAAAAAAAAAAACTGTAGCAACAAATGAGGGAGGCTCCCAGATGGGAGCTCTGATATGTTCAGGTTAAGAGATGAAACACAGTGTATGCATAAAAGAGCACATACAAGTGTACACAGGTGTGCAGAGAGGAACAAGAGCCTGTTACATGGTCAGTCACAATACAGTTACACGTGTAACTAGATACAACTGTGACCATCCCCCCCCCCCCATGTTCCAACAAGTTCAGCAACTGCACATAGAAAATTAAAGAGCTAGAAGTGCTGTGCGCAGGCTGATGCTTACCTCCGACTGAGACTTCTCCTCATTCTGTGAAAACAAACATCGTAAAAAGAGAAAATCGTTAGAGGATGTACTGACTGAATTCTGACATGCTTTAATGACAAAGAAGAGCAGTTCAAATTGCCAGAGGGCAGACCATGCACATGTCTTGACTCTTGTTTGATTTATTAATTCCATGGAGACGAGCTTTATAAACTTAAGAGGAGACTGTCTGGTGTAATACGTCTGGAAAGCAGAGATATCCTCCTGAAGGCATTTTACTGAGATGTGTGTGTGTGAGAGAGAGAAGAGTGTCCCATTGTCTCCGTAGGCTGCACACAGAACAATAGTAAGAAAAGACAGGTAGGAAAATGCATACAGAGAGAGAGCAGGCAAATCAAATACTCGCACGAACACAACACACCCCGCTGCTGTGCACCAAACAGTCAAACATTTACATGTAAACAAGCTGCACCGGGTTCTGAAACTGCATCTGGTATTGTTCTGCTTAAACTGATTGAAGCTGTTTACAGCTTGTTTACAATTTGACGTCAGTTTAAATGATTTTCTCAGTTCTCTACAAAAACTTAACAGAATAATTTGAAAGAGGCTGTTATGTAAGTAAAAATTGATAGATTTGATGATTATTTTTCAAACAAAGAGAAACAAAAATGTAATTTCAGGGCTACCCATTCATTTAAGCTGTCTTACACTCGCCAAAGTGATTATGCTCTTGGTCTTGCATGTTTTAAACATTTTCACTGTGAACATCTGCACTTACTTCTGAATGAGCAAATCTGGCTCGTATCCCAATCCCATGATATTTGATCACTATGCATTCTAATGCAGACAAAAGGTTTCTTGACATGTTCTAATATTAAAATGACAAATGTAGACGATAATGTAGTCTTGCTGGAGGTATGTGCTGTATGGGTGCTTTCCTTTAAAAAAATATATCCACAATCTGTCAGTATTTTTACCACAGTGGTTGTGTTGTGACAGAAGCAATGAAGCAGAACAGCTGATAATTAATGATTTTTCATGTGATTCTATCAACAAATCACTAATTACTAAAACAGGTTTTCACAGCCTATGTGTCTGTGCATGCATGGCTGTGTGTAAGCTAATGTGGCATCTGTCCATACATGGTCTACACACCCAAACAGAGTTGTCAATCACGCACACATGACCAGTTGATCCAAGATACACAAACAGAGCAGCTATTTGTCTTGGAAACGCAGACAAAACACAGAGAGCTCACTCTGATGCAAAATCCCAAACCAGTACTAAACAAACAAAAACAATCCCACAAGTGGCGTGGAATTTCCAAACATTGGATTTGTTTTTCAGATATGAATCCACATCTAAGGAGATATATCAGCTTTACCTTAGTTTACTCCATATCTGATTATGTGTTCTATGTAATGTAATGTTTGACTTACAGCTGCTTAAGTACTCCTGCACTCTACAGTCCTCCTCCTTATCCCTACCGTTTGTTGCCAGGACGTGACGGTGCCCGTCAGGGATAAAGTAGCCATCATTTTGCCTTCAGTCTCTTCCCCCCCTCTGATTTCAAACCTGTGATTCTCAGGCTCAAAGCACCAGCCAGTGCTGAGCTAGGATCCAATGTCTGAGAGTTTCACTGCTACACCTGGCCAGGTGAGTAAACCCGCCCACAGAGGGAGGAGGAGCTATGCTATGAAGACTAGGCTCGGATTGGCTACTGTGTATGCATGTGGGCTCTTCCAAGTTTCCCTGTGTGGCTATAGCCAGACCTTTTTCTCACAGGGTGTTTGAGTCAGATGTTTGAATGCATTAGATGGTAAATTTCTAACAAATACTCTAAATATTTGAACATTCTTCAGGGTTTTTTTTCTCAGCAATAATTTAATGCTTATTGTGGCTCTATTACTGAAACAACTGTACAGTGTTTAATTTCATACTTAAATGTATGTATGGCTCAATTTATCTGTATTTTTGAGCGTTATTGATATTTGAGAACAACTTTTTTGTTTACACAGTGAAAAAGGAGACAGGAAACATGAATGAGGGGAACGGGGGACATTGCGGTCACATTGTATGCACCCTAATCCTGAGAACCAAACGTTTTAATCCCTTTAATTTGGTTATTAAAGGTTTCTGACCGAGACATGTCCTGAGCAGGATATTTTACAGTGGAGAAATAAACTTGTCAATGCTCTTTAATGGAGAAACTGTGTAATGACAAAACAAAATGTGCCTCAAAAAAATTATGTATCAAAATAGCTTTGTATCAGTATTTAACTATATGCACCAGGAGTCATAAATAATTCATATAATAACTCTTGACGTTTTATGTACTCACTGTAGAGTAAATGGAAGACGTGCTGGAGACCAGAGACAGGGATGATCCATGAACTAAAGAGAAAAAAACAAGTAAAAGTGGGGATTACAAAATATATCTGTACACACAGTGACCTTTATTATGAACAGACAGTCTCCCCACACAAACCACCCACCCTGCTCTAACCCTGCCCACCCAACACTGTTCCTCTAGCCGGCCCCGCCCCGACTGCCCACCTCCTCATGAACATAATGAGTGCAGCTCTGCGGTCATAAAGATAAAAACTCCTACATGTTACAGTTGGGCTGTGGCGCAACTAATGACAGTGCTAATGACTCAGCCACTAATCACACATCAGAGGCAGGGACACAACGCCAGCACTGTTTCCTGCCTGAGAACAGATCAGAAAGGATCAGCAGCGTGACGTAATTAACCACACACAGAGGTTGAGCTGATCCCAGCAGATTCATTCACTCACCTCACAGGGAACAGACATTAATTTACTGAAGACTCACTTTTAACTAAATTTGGTCTAGACAACAAATACGTGCTGGGAGCCACATGAAAAGGAGATTAATTTAGATTCACTGCTGTCTGGTTTGGAGCTCATTAATCAGTTTGTGCAGGTCATATCTGATAAGATCTTTTAATGTGAACTTATTGTTATTGGACCTGAACTGACTAGAGCTGCCACAAGTACTTTTTCAAGTAAAAATGCCAAACATTCCCTGGTTTCAGCTTCTTCACTGTGATCATTGCTGCTTTTAATCATATCTTACAGTAAACTTAGTTTCAGATTGTTGGTCGAATAAAACAAGACATTTGAAGACATCACTTTGGGCTGTGGAATATTATTTTGGCCATTTGTTGAAACTTTTTTGAAAAAACAATTAATTGACTAATCAAGAAAACAATCTGTAGATGAATCCATAACAAAAATAATCGTTAGTTTCAGTCCTAGAACTGATATAAAGGCTTATAAAGTGACATGTTTTTTTAGGTATTCCTTTCCTTTCTTCCTGTGTGGGTGAACAATAATCACTATGATTTTTTATTGCAATATGTTCTGTGAACATGTGAGAAATTATAAACAAACTGGTACCAAGTTGCCCTATCACTGTTTTCATTAAATATGGGTTGTGCTTTTTGGACAGAGTCATTTGTTGTTAGTGTTGATTTTGTGGAAATGTGCTTATTAAATCCATTTTACACAGGATGAAAAGACTGGAGTTGCTCTCTGGTAGAGTTGTTTTCTTTTTTACTACAAACGTTTTATCTCTTTCTAACCTTTCTTACCTTTTATTGATGGCACATGTGCAGATGTTGCCGTTCGTGTGTTAGCATTGAGAATGTACTTTCTTATATTTTCTTTAACCTCAGTTGTCTATAACATTCTGCAAAACTGACTGCAATTTTAACGCAGATTCTTCAAAATTCTTCATGACGGGTTTACAACATTGATGAAAAAAATGGGGAAAATAAAGAAAAGTTTTGTTTTTGTCCATGGTTACAAAGATACTATGATTTACTACAGACTGTCTCATATTATTTTATAGTCACTTCTTTTGAGATACCATTATAATCATGATATTATTGCAGTGTGAGTATTTGATTCCCACCCTGGTAAAATGAGAGACAAAGACTCAGAACAAAATAAGAAGCTTCTTTCTCTTACAATAATTTAATTATTCACAGATGTCGGTTTATATACTGTTCCAGAATATAATGCAGGGCAATGCTTCTTCTAAAAGAAAATATATCCAATGACAATAGCTAGGCTCACTGTGTGGTTTGTAATTGTGGTGGTAATTACAAATGTGAACACCATTCATCTCTGTTCATCTCTAAAAAATAAGTTTATGTACAGTCAATAAGTCTTGATTGGAAAATCCAATTTCTGCAGACATAAGGACAAAGTGAGCAAATATAAAAGGTGAGTGGGAGGGTTTGAGTGAAAGAGATGAAGTGACAGTGTGTTGTGGTGTTGCTCTCTAACAGGACAGGTCTGACAAAGTGTTGGGTGGATGATGTGACTTTTGTCCTGTCAATCTAACCACGGTCAAGTAACTCAACACCTCAGCAACATCTACACACAAACCGCATGTTCTCACAGACTGACACACACACACACACACACACACACAGAGAGGGAGAGAGAAAGTTATGTTGGATGTTTTTGTATGTCATCGTGTCTCTCTCACGCCTCTCACTGTGATCCCTGTAATTATCTCCGCTTCTAAAGTGAAGACCGACTCTCAGACTCATGGAGCTAGGAAAAAGAGAGAGTGATTTTCTACTGGGAGGCCCAATAATGATAAGTTTGTGTCTGTGTTACTGTGCATGCATTTGTATAATAGCTTTACAATACTGTGAAAAACTCAAGGCATTTGCTTGAGACAAACATCTTTTAAAGACAGCTGTACAATAGATGATTGACAGCAGTCTCCTCTTAGACGACAAAATTAACCCTCATATACAAAACACAACTTAAATAAGTTTCCAAATGTATGTAGTTGCATAATCTGCGTTCTGTTCCAGAGTTTGGACTGAAAATTAAAGGGGACAAAGAGTTTGTAGACAGGGCCCCGAGGCTCTGGAACAGCCTGCCCGAGGAAATCAGGTCGGCTGAGTCAGTGAACTCTTTTAAGTCCCTTCTTAAAACATACTTTTATAGGAGAGCCTTTCCCGATTTTATTTGATTTTATGCTATTCTATATTTACTTAAAACACGTATTTTAGTTTGTGTTTTCTTGCTTTTATCATGTATTTGTTTTGCTGTAATTGCTCTATAATTAAAGATGATTATTATTATTATTATTATTATTATTATTATCAATCACACATCATCTTAGCTAGCTGTTGAAGTGGTTCCAGAGTTCAAGTACGTGGTGTATCATGTGATCATCTGAACACTTATTCCTTAATTTGAAGACGAGCATTTCATTGATTTTCTTGTTTAATATTTCTCTGTATTACTGTATTTTATATTTGCTGGTTCACAGATTGTGGACATCTTGATTTTGTCTTTACAGACTTGATGTTTATATTGACTGACCTTTGAAATTAAATTAATTATCATTATATATTCTCAGATAAAATCAGGCTTTTATTCTGAGGAACGCAAAAATGCATTGTATAGACTTATATATCATATATAGAAATAGAATCATGTACACATCTGGTCAGGCTGAACGGAGTTTCAGAATCTGGTAAAGAAAAGTAAGTCTGGATTTACCTGGTTTCTTAAAGAACAAGCGGATTCCCCCAAGGCACATTTACAAAACCCGTTTCAGTGTCACTGGATTTGCTCTCAAAATCATTGTCTCTCTGCAGGGCAAATCTGTCCTTGGATATCTTTATTCTGTCATGTGTATATCAGTCTGTGATATTCATCTGTGACTTTAATTACATTTCCCACAATACCTTTTGACAACCTTGACAGGAGTGCAAACGTTTTGGATCTTGTTGATTACACAAGCTGAAATAGAAACAGTTTTTCTCATCATGAAAAATCGAGCCCTGTGTACTTTACTTGCAAAAAAAATGTCTCGAGGCTGTTTAAATTGTGGTTTGTTGTTTATATTGCAGTTTGCTGAAATGCAAGTTCACTACCAACTGTAGCTTTTTAACATTATTTAATTGTTTAGGGCCGAAATTTCCCATTAAGAGAACCATTTTTAACACAATACTACGCCTACCTCACTCTGAGTCTTAGTTTTTTCCTCTAGATCAAAGCGCAGTGTTTCTATGGCCCTGAGGACTGAGCAGCTTCAGCACAGAAACCTTGTCTGAGCAGGGAGTCTGCCTGCTGGTGGGAAAAGCACGATGGGGTACTTTTCCCAATAAACAAGCTTATGCAGAAACAAAGCAGCCCCAAAGCTGATTATGGATGTCTAAAGGGATAGAGGGCTTTTCTTAGAGGAGCGGTTGTAATCCGTCCTAATGTTCTCTAAACAAATGGAATAATAATTCTTTTGGCACGGGGATGTGGAATAAGGAAGGGGAGGCTTTAGAGTCATAGAGAGATGTAGACATCCAGGTCTTGGAAAAAGATTACACGTAATTACAGATTTCTCCAAACTTCTGAAGAAAACATGGCCAGGACTCGTACACAGTAACGGAATATTCAATACACTTGTCTTGTTTCCATCCTTCTCCTGCCTCCTCTTACCTTCCTCAAAGCCGTCCCTGAAGGAGCCCGATCTGCTCATAGTGCGAGTCTTCTCGTCAAGTGACATGCAGGAGTTTCTCAGTCGGTTGTCGCCGCAAGGGTCAATGGGGACATCCTGATTGGTCAGACTGTTGTTGCGCAGACCGGCAAGGTTGATCTGAGCTGCTGAGGTCGGGCTGGATGCTGTCAATTATATGTCATGAAAGGAATTTCTTCTCATTATTGTTATGTTTTAGGATTTGTTGTTTAGCCTATAAAGTGTCAGTAACTGTGAAAAATGTCCGAGGTAACACCTGCTGATTCAGATTGTCAAAGATATTCAGTTTATAATTAAATTAAACTGAAAAACAACTCCTCACATTTGAGAGGCTGAAAAATAATGTTTGCCATTTTGCTTGATAAATGTCCAGAATGATTAATTGTTCAATTTTCTGTATAATAATATAAAGTATAACGATATGACTAGAGCCGTATGTATATAACAGAGCGTAAATCAAGTTAAATGTAGAATAAGAGTAATGGTAATTTCACTCACTTGAAAAACTGCCACCTCCTAATATTTTAATTTGTTTTTAACTAAAAAGAACAATCTTGGGTTTAGGGTTTGATGGAAATGCAGCTTAGGTGTATGCACTAGGTTCTGAAATTGTTTCATAGGCTTTACTTTGTCTCAGTGAATAGAGAACATTTAAATTGCTAATTGATTAAAGTAAACACACATGGATTACTGGGTTTTGGTGCCGTGTGGGGCATACCGAGCTGTCCGAAGTTGAAGCGAGTGCCAGACGGGGAGGTTAGGCTGGAGCCAGGGGAGAACGGGGAGTTACTGGCGGACTCCTGCAGCCCGCTGGTAGAGTGGGAGCGCAGCCAATCACGGGCCTCCTCATGACCTCTCAGCTGTGGGGACGGCCCATACCTACAAAAAGTCAAAGAAAAGATTAGAGTGGAAGCGAGGACACAAAATGGAGCAGGTGCAGGGTGGATTCTGTGTTTTTACAGTAGAAGTTGATTTGGATATGTTATGTATTATCAGGGATGTAACATCGGATGAATCAGACACTGAAAGAAGGAATTACAACAGTGTGAACATAGACTGATTCGCAGCTGTGAGCAACAGAAACTGGTGAAAAAAAGCAGAAAAGAAGCTAAAGAAAGATTGACCCCTTGCAAGCCTGCTACAGCATAACACAGTGATAGCTCTGCACGATGAAAAAGTGACATGCCTCTTGACAGAAGCACAACACAACAACGCATGTGCCAAACAAATACTTCAAAAGCATTTTTAAAAGCGTGAGCACAAGCCTCCCTCAAAGAGAGAATGTTGACGCGGAAAAAAAGAAAGACAAAAGACAATTTGGTGAACTAGTGTGCAAAAAAGCGCAATATGTCCAGCAGGAAGTGAAATCAGTACCTGAGTCCCTTCTTAGGCAGAGTGTTTCTACCACAGTGAGGCCCGCTGTGGGAGAGAAACACTTCAGAGGAGGAAAGCAAAGGAAGCAGGGAGGCAAGAAAACATGTGGATGCATCTCTCAAGGACTACTAATTACTATTTTCAATATGCAAGATATTTTTCTTATTGATAAACTAGTATATTCTAACGTACACACTGCAAAAAATCTCTATCTCTAGCTATGTCATTTTGGACTTTTACTCAGTCCTAATACTCCGCGTCTCAACAGGTTTCTTGAAAAAAATAAAATAAAAAAACAGACTATGGAATATCACTGCACTGAAATATAAAAAAACCCACATGATATAATGATAATTTGTCAAGCATTCCTTAAGATTGAGATTTTTGCAGTGTAAAATCAATAACAAACATCCTGTGCTCATGCTATTGGGTTAGTCTGCACATATAAACTCTACCACAAGGTGGCAGTATGTGAACAGTCATAGGGCTAGAGTTGACCACTAAACAAAAACGTTGAAGCTGCCAACACCCACACAGACAACATCACATTTACTCATAAACACAACTCCAAATTTCCATTCATACATGAGCTAGAGGTCCTACAAATAACCACAAACTACCACACAGAGTGACACACTTCCACACAAAAAACATAAAATACAACATGCTACCACACAGAGCTTTTCTCTGTGGTTCTTTGTGACGCTCTCTGTGTGGCAGCAGGCGGTGGTTTAATAGGAACCTCCACAGCTGTTTCACCAGAAGCCTAACACTGCACACAGGTACATTTACCTGTCCTGCTTCCGAGGTAGCGTGTTTCGGCTGAATATAGGGCTAGCGGAGGGGGAGGACAGGGGACTGATGGAAGAAGACAGGAAGGAGAACGCACAACAGACAGAGAAAGAAAGTTTTAGAGAATAAAGTAGATGAAGAAATCCTTCAGAACAGGTCTGACACGTCATCTCAACTGCGAGATTCTTCACCAATGAAGATAATATGAAATCTCAGTGAGTAGGGTGATGTCATAGCCTCAAAGCTGCAACTCCAGATGCTATTACGTTTCCTCTGAGACATTCCTGTCACATTACACAGTCAACCTGTCAAGATGGAATCCGTTACAACGACCACAATTACTGCGTAATCGACTGAAGACTCCATGGGATTGTGTTTCGTTGCTTGAGCGCAGACAGAATGGCAAACAAGAAGCGACAACTCATCACGACTGGTGCTTTGTGCATCATATCAGTTCTGGTTTCTTTAAAAGGAATTAATGTCAGAACTAGGCAGGATTTTAACATGGTCAGAGATGGAAGAAGCACTTAGATCCAAACTCCAAGTCAAAATGTTACTTTACTAGACCATATTTTCCTCTGAAAAGCAATTAAATATTAATGAGCGTTAACACCATGCAACTTCGGAAAGTCAAAATCAATAGATTTTATATATGAAAAGTTAGGAACATGTTAAATTGTAACCCTGCTCAATTCAAAATTGCTGACTTCATGACTCTTCTTTACTTGTACTATTACCCTATGTGTGACAACATGTGGCCACATTGGCCGTTCAGTCAAGATTCAGTAAAAGTTACATAGGATTGCTTTAAGTAGTATGCAATGAAATACTCAAGTAAAGTAGGACTATGCCAAATATTTACTTTAAGGATAAGAGTCTTCTTTTCTTTTTACTTGGTGAGTACAAAGTTATTAATACAGATAGGAATTATGGCCCAAACTACAAAAATCAAACCAAGGTTGTAATAAACCAGTTACACATGTGCAGTACTTGATTGAAAATATTCCCACAGTGAGCTACAAAATTGTACAAATCTCTTGATTAGTTCATGCAACTTCTGTAAAATCACATTAATTTATTAGTTACACTAATGAACAGACTGTAAAGAACCTGGAAACAACCTCATATACAACCACACTGATGAGAGCCAGATGCTGCACTGGAGAACAGATAACAGAATTTAATTTGATGTTTGTCTTTTTTGAAAAGGAAACATGTTTTTGTGTGTGTGCGTTTTTTCCCCACTCTTTTGTGTGCTCACCTCTCAGACATGCCGGTCTTGACGCTGCCAGTGCGGCCCAGAGCGGACAGGGTGTCCTCCCTGTGGGTCCCATGGACGCCGCCTCCTCCGGCGCTGCCCAGGCTCATGTCGATGGACTCGCTGCTGGTGTGCATGCTGCTGACAGAGGGGTATCCCATGCTGCCCGTCCCGCCATGCCCACCCAGTGTGCCCTCCCTGCTCTGGGCGGACGAGCTACTGAAGGTGGTGCCCCATGTGAGGCTGTTGGAGGGGCCAGTAGAGGAGTAGACTGAGCCTGGACTGGAGGCCTGTGAAGCGGCGGAGAGCATTTGTCTTTAAATTTGTCTGTCATTTCTAGTGCTGAAACAATTAGTCCTGTAAAAATGCCAAAGATGCTCTTGAAGGCCAGAATTTGCTGCTTTTCTTTGTTTATATGATTGTAAATTTAATATATACTTGGTTTTTGAACTGTTTGTTGGACTTCAACTTGTGCTATGGGAAATTGTGATTACATTCATCACTATTTTGTGCCTCCAGAATATGATATGATTAATGGAAAACATTAATAGATTAATGAACAATGAAAATAAGAATTAGTTGCAGTCCTGATGTGTTTTTCACTTTTATTTGATGGTCTACATATCTGACTATTTAAACTTCGGAACCTAAGCTTACTGTTTGTAAAGACATGCCCTATGTGTCACCTTTATTAATAAAAACCAGTCTAATAAAATTTTATGAATCACATGAGAGTGATGCAGAGTTCATGTCTGAGCATGCTCACATTTTCCGTGCTGCTACAATATGTAGCCTACAGTTAGTCAAACAAGTACCTACACTACGCATCTGCAGTTCCACTCAAAACACTCATTTTTGTTTGTGGCATTAATCAGGTGAGACCAAAATCATCCTTGAGTCCCTGTTAAAGCCTTGTCATTAGCTCACAAACACTTTCCCACATCTTCAACACATACTCACTTAATCAACTCTAAACTACATAATCATTTCTAATCTTAAAACCAAACTTAACTTAACTTGGACAGCTGACCACAAAAGTTAAAACTCAATTGTGAAAATGACAGCAGCTTTAAAGTTAATAATAAGAAACAGTAAAATATACATAGTGTGACATGTAACAATAGTCTACAGCCATGCTAGCAGCTCTGTAAGGCTGTACTTAGGCACAGTGGTGCTTCGAATGTGGTTATCACCATAGCCAAAGAACAGCAGAAGCTGATGGGAATTAGTTTTAAAGATATTGGTAATGGACCAAATTTTTTATTAGAAAAACATTGATATTAGCTGCTTTAAGGAATAATTAAAGTTATTACAATTCTTCTGGATGAGGACACAAATGTCTGTACAAACATTCATAGTAATCACTGCAATAGTTGTTGAGATATTGCAGTCTGGACCAAATTAGTGGACCAACCAACAGGCCAGCATTGCCACCACTAGCATGGCTAAAAATAACTCAAATGCAACTCAAAAATTACAACAAAAAAGGGAAAAGGCTTTCCCTGTTTTCATGGTAAGTAATGGGTAGTTAGAGAATGTGTACGAATAAAAATAGCAGCATTCCTAATGACTAAGTGGCTGCTCTCGTGACACTGCCCATAAAAATAAACCAGGCTAATTACATTTTAAAGACTTTTTAATCTAAAAGCCCAAGAATAAACAAAGACACATATTTATCTTTTCCGCTGTGTATGCTAAAGCTTTATCCTACAATTGCTGTCACAGTGTGGGGAATCGCAGCCAATAATTCCCCAGGAGCTCATGGATGATTTTGATATCTCTTCATTTATAGAGCAAGTTGACTGACAGTCCTTAATTGTCTCCATTATTTTCATATGTTCTTGCTCACCTGCTCGCTGCCCAGCGTCCCCATCCCTGATCCGTGCATTCTGCCTCCAAACAGGGGGCTGTTGGTCTCGCTGTCCCCGCCTCCCAGCCCTCCGTCAGGGGACTCCAGCACCGTGCCTACATGGTTCATGGTTGCGTGGGGGTTGGAGATAACAGTGGAGTTCTTCATGTTTTCAGCCGTGGTGACCGGAGCCTGTTTACTGGGCTTCCCACCAAACAACCTGTGGAAAATCAGGGACAGGAGGAAGGATGTCATTTTCTAACTTCCTATGAAAAGGAATTGTGAGTCACAACTTTCTGGCATTTTAATAAATCACATAATCACTTTTTGAAGGCAGCACTATGCCAGAGGAAGAGGCAGTATGTAAAGATGAACAATATTTGAATTTCTGTAGAGAGAAAGATAGACATTCTGTCAATCTAATGCAACCTTAAATTAGAATATGATTGCCTTAATTTTGGTAAGGCATATTGAACATAATTACATCATAACACTTAACATTACTTTTATTAACTTCACTAATCTTTGCAGGTCTTAAAACCTCAAGCAACTCTTGAAGCTTTGACGCTCTTGTGCATACACTTACATTTAATGTCAAGGGGTTAGCAAAACCATTAGGATCCATCCTCCTCCAGGGACCGTGAATATCAACAATAAATTACAACACATTTCATGTAAATATTCATGGATGTTATGGATCAAAGCCCTGTACACAGGATAGGTAAAGTGAGTGCTCAGATCTAAGTCAAGGCCAAACACAGACTCACACAGACAGAACTCTCTCCTGCTTCTCTGCTGGGTTAGAGTTAAATGGTAGGCTGTGATGACTGGAGCCGCGGTGGGCGATAATGGCAGCACACAGCCTCTTTGAAGAGTTATCACTCCCTCACATTAATGAGGGTAGAGCCCTGAGGTAAGACTCAGCTCCCATTACCCTGCACCACACCCTCCCCCTCCGCCCTCCCCCCTAGACTGCCAAGGCTGAGGCTTGGCACCTGATCAGCCCAGCTCAAGGCCTGCCTTTCACAATGGCCTGATTTAACCTCCATGATCTTGTGTCTGTGAGAAACAAGCCCACACGTGTGATCTTTACTCACCACAGTTTATCATTTACTGTGACTACATGATGACTGTATTTTAAAATGGTGTTCTCTGTGTGTGTGTTTATGTGTGAATTCAAGCCCATACAAGAGGGCCCCACTCAGTATGGGTCATCAGTTAGTAGTCACTATGTCTGCAGGACTACTGACAATACCAATTATGTTTGTGTGTGCGCTCACCTGCGTAGTGTAGGTGAAGAAACCTGCTGTCTTCCCGTCAAAGGAACAGTCGCTGCTCCTCCGCTCTGCATCACAACTCCACTCCTGAGGTTGTCAATCTCAGAGACGCCCTTCTCCCGATCCGTCTGATTGGCTAGTAGACCTCCTGAACCATTGGCCTTGGTGATGCTCTTCCCGTGAGATGTGACAGAGAGCACAGCGGCCTCGATGCTGCTGGTGGAGGAGCGGTTTCCGTTGCGGGAGGCTGCTCCCGAGCGACTGGGTCTCGGCAGGCTGCGGTACTGCAGTGTGGAGCGGGCGCTCATTGGAAGGAAGCCATCATCGTGGTGACCTAGCACCGATCCGGATTCATGCCCACCGGCCTTCATCCCTCCTGCCAGTGAGCGTGCCCCAGATTTAGGCATCTTCCCCAGGGTGGCTGAGCCACTTGTGATGGTGGCACCACTGGCAGTAACCATGGTTACCATCCCAGAGCCCTGCTTCTTGAAGCCGAAGGTGCTGGTAGGGGTGCGTGAGGTGAGTGTATGTGTCTGGGAGTGAGGGTCTGAAACGGTGTTTGTCGTCGATGTGCGGCTGGTGGGAATTGATTGTTTCTTTGCCTCGTCGCCGCTGCTGCGTCCTGTGTCTGAGGGTGAGCGGTGAAGGCCGTTAGGACGAGGAGAGAGGCGACCCTTTTCTGAGACCTTGACATCATCTGTTTTACCTGCAGGACACAGAGAATGGGTAAGTGGGTGATACTGCTGATGATTTCATAAACAGAGCACTGACAGCTGGACTTGAGGTGAAGAAGTTGCATCTCCACACGGTCAGTTTTATCTGAGCTAGAGGAAGGAGCCTTACTTTTCATTCATTTTTCACTACCCATTGCCATTCATAAGCAAAATATGGCAGCGTCTCAACCCATAAAATACTAAACGCCATCCATCCAAACGTAGGTCACCTCTTGGACTTGTTCAAGTGATGTTACAAAGTGTTAACAAATTTTTAATTTTACTCACAAAACTTTACATTTACATAAATATCCCAGCATTTGTGCAATGCAATACGCAGGAAAAATACCTGACAGACATTTCATTCAGCATTTACACTTCAAATTTTATTTTTCATGAAATACGTTTTGCCAGAATTAGTAATTTCTGCCAGTTTAATACATTTCAGGAATTTCATTTAAGATGAAGAATGAAAACGATGAGCAGAATATAACTGTATAAGATATAAATGACACTTGATTAAAGTTGTAAGATTCGACACGTTAAATTTTCAAATTGAATTCCTCATTTATGTATTTGTTGGATTTTTTGGTCCTATTAGTGGTGATCGATGTCTAAGTTACCTGAACTGTGGGTCTTGAGGCCAGTGGAACCTGCAGAGCCTGTGCTACTGGTGCTTTTAGTCCGGGGGGATGTCACCCCAACCTGAGTGCTCATGCCTCTCCTCCAAGAGCCTGTGTGTGACACAGAGGGGGCCTTCCTTCCTGAGCTGCCCTTGTCGGACTCATCAGACATGTCGGAGGGATTCCGGCGGCTCCACTTGGAGCCTGGCTCCATCCTGACCCCACTGTCTGACCCGCCGTCTGGCCTTTTCACCTCTTCACCTGACCAGGCTTGGTGCACCGCTGTGGAGGCCGAGTGTTTCTCTGCATCCGTCACAGGCTGGGAAAACACACACACACACAGCATGTCAGATTTATTACTGCTGAAGAAAGTGTCTTTTATGAGACGGTGCCAAGTGCCTCTAAAAAGCACTCCGTTTTATGACCACAACCATCATGCTGTGCAATCCTGCCAGCATCCAACAGACCATCACCTGAGCAGTTTGTCAGTTTGACCACATCAGGACCTAGGCAGAAAGCGTTCTCCTGAATTAAAATGTAAGAGAAGCATTTTTGCTGCTTTTGCTTTGCTGGGCAGCTAATGTTTTTGAGAAAGAGACTTGGTTAAAGTCAAGTCTGTCAGATCAAGTCAGTTTCATTCACATCACAATTTTTCATTAACAAATTGCAAGTTAAGCAAAGCTGCGTGCCTGCAGTCATATTTATTTTTCACTTAATCTGGGACCAGTTTCAAATCTGAAACTTGAATATTTTTACTTTAAAGTCTCAACTCAAGAGATATAAAACCATAAAATCTCATGAAAGTCCGGCCTCACAGCAGAGAAGTCCATGTCTCAAATCTAAGTCTCCTGTGAGGACTCTTGATTACAATAAAACACGGAAATAGTTGCTGTTGCCCCTGAGCTTTACAACATCATTCTTCTTTCATCAAAACCTAAAACATACTGTAGGCAAGTTAGTGGTGCACTTTTTCCTCAGTTTCATTCTCCACTTTTTGAGTTTTAATTGTTTTAAATAATATTAAAAAGTATGACTTTGCTAGTTCACTGACTAGTTCACTGAATTTACTAACAGTAAATTACAGCTGTTTAAGGGTTATGGATGCTCTTAAGTTGATTCTGCAACACTACAAACATGCAGCAAGCTGCTCTGCTCACAGAACTAAAAAAAAACACAGTGAAGCCAATGTGTGTCATTGCCAGAGGACAGATAAGGCAGACTTAATTAACCTGCACTCTGTCAGGCTGCTGTACTGACTAAAAGGCTCCTTTGTGCCCTACTTTGTTTTTTCTTCCGTGACTGAACCTCTGCGGCAATAAGGGACACACGTCACATAGTAAACACTGTGTGTGTGATGTACATGTGAGTCAGCTGACAATATTATCGTCTCACCGATCACTTTCCTAACCGTATTGGCTCTTATTCAGTATTTAATGGTTTGAGGCCAGTGTCAACATGAGCTTTAGCTTTGTGAGTTCACAGCTGTACAACTCAAACGCAGACTCACATTCTTCTCTGAATGCAGAGGAACGCTGGCACAAACTGGGTCTAGGGATATGAGGCCATGTGGAATAATGCATCCATTTAACACTTTTTACATCTACATTTCATTATCATTTGTAGATTTGTCACTTAAATTAATTCACAGACCCAATATAAAATAAACAGCTGGCCTTCAGGTGGAACTCATGTGTCATATTTATGATGCGGGAAGGTGAGTATACAATCGTGCATTGTGACAACACTGTTGCTAGGCTGTTGCATTGTCTAGTTTTATTTCTATTTCTTTATTTTTGCGCTTCAGTGTGATATTTATGAATTCATGGGCTATAGCGTTTTTTGACTCTGGAACTCTCAACCAGAAGACATCTAAAAATCTGCTGATATCACATAATATCTCTTCTCAGAAACACTATATCTCTTCTCAGAAACACTGTATCTCTTCTCAGGGCTCCTCTCGAAGTCACCAAAATATGCCTGCGAGTGATTATGTGGGCGATGAGAAACTGACAGCTGATTGTGAGGTAGTGCAGCGTTATTCCACTTGGCACAATAAATAAAGTTATAATAACAATAAGACAAACGCCATCGTCATGTTTAGGTAAATGACTCCTGAAAACTCCATCTGTCACGGCTATTTGCAGACAGAGAAGAGTTTGATGGAGTTCAGATATCAAAGGAAGTAAAACTGTACTCACTCTGAACTCAACTGTCTACATAAATGACTACCTGAATGTTTTGTATATCATGCTTTTCTAATATAAAGGGGAGAGGAGATGCATACTTTACCAACTTGGAATCAGATCCAGAATTGAACTGGCTATCCCAACCCGAAACAATTTTTGTTATTATTCTTACATATGGATGTGTGTGTGTGAGAGTGTGTAGTTTTACCTGTGCGTTGACACCCTTGCGCTGTGCAGCAGGTGTGTTGGCGTAGGAGGAGATGGAGGAGCTGGTGTTGATGTCATCTGTGTCGATGTTGTCGCTGATGCCACTGCTCACAGAGCTGCTGTCATCCCAGCTGGAAACGCACAGAGACAGAGAGAGGCTCACTTGAGAACTGTTTAAACAACAAATCTGCCAGACTGGAGAGGATGGGGGAGCCCACTTGGTTCTTGTTAGACGTAGGGCTGGGCAATAAAACAATAATGATAATTATCGCAATATAATTTTCCTCAATATCAATATAATTAATGTTCAATACATCGTCAATAAATATTTGGTTTAATTCATATGAATAATGAACAAATTAGCACTTACTTTTTCTGTTAAAATATTTATTTTATTGCGGAAAAGGGACTGAAAAAAGATTTACTTATCATATTTATTAAATTTATTTTTTATCATAATAGCTTTGAATGTTCTGCCTCAGATTTGTAAAGTGATCCCCTGTTTGGCATCAAGTGTTTGTCACATTCTGACCATAAAGAAAAGTTTAACCACATAAATAACCATCTGGTTTCTTCAATTTTCACTCAGGAGCAAAAATCAGCCTTTAAACTTGAAAGAAATAACGACTTGACATTTATCGTGATAATTACTGATATCGAATGATATTAAATGTTTTTATCGTGATAACATTTTTGGCCATATCGCCCAGCCCTAGTTAGACGGTGGCCCCTTTGGAACAATTTTTATTCCTCTTTCAAGAGACAGACACTAGATTTACTCAGCAGACAGACTGAAGACACAGCAGTGAGGTGTGATGCTTTTTATACCATGAACACAACTCTTTAGAGACAAATATGTTTTCTGGAGCTGCAGTGAGATTTTCGTTTTTGCTAATTAAGTGTAATATTTAAAAGTTGGTCCTTTTTTCTTGTTTCATATTTGCTGTTAAGTATAGATATGTACACATGTACACAATATACGTACTGTGTGCAAGTGCGGTTGTTTAAGAGTGCTTGTGGTTATGTAAACAGACCTTATGTGTCAATATGTAAAAGAATTATGTGCACTATACAAGGACAGGAAGTATGAAGTTCTCTGTATACTTGTATTTCTGATAAATGTATGACTTCGTATGAAAAGAAAAAAAAAGTCATCTATTAGCTGCAGTGTTAAACGGAAATAAAAGTTTAAACAAATGATGGATCCGGCATCTCTGACTGCCTGGTGATTCCCTTCCTTTATTCTCCATTTAAACTGGCTTCAGCTTGGGTACGCACACACATGCACACAAACAGGCTGAATGGGGTTGTCTATCATATGAACAAAGGCTTGTCGGAGAAGTGACATCATGGTGTGTGTGTGTGTCTGCGAGTTGTTCAAACAGACCCATCTGAACAGAGCAAACACGGCAGGAGTTAATGCAGGATATTTGTAAATATGTGTGTGTGTGTGTGTGTGTGTGTGTGTGTGTGTGTGTTGAAAGTCTGTGGGGGGCAGGAAGCCTGGCCAGTTGGCAAACATCACTCTGAAAGGACCAGTGGGAGGCTGATGGTGATGGCCAGTGCAGGGTTGGCTGCACCAGACACACACACACACACAAACAACAGAGCTGGGGTTGACACACTAATTTTTTTTTAACAGTCATCAGGAGTCTGTTCAGTTAAGACTAATGATACATAAAAACATGTCTAGAAAGTCTTGTATGACAACACCCACATACAATTATCGCTAATGACACACACACACACAAACACTGTGTCAACACACAGGGATTAAAAGGAGTTACACAGTCTCACACCTTAGTTTATAAAATGCCCATCATAATTTCTCAGAGCCCAAGATGAAGTCTTAAATGCAATTGTGCAAATGTAACAGCAGTCCAAACCAAAAAACGATATTTAGTGATAAAATGATAAAAAAACAGAAGAAAGCAACAAATCCTCACATTTGATTTTTGCTTGATAAATGACAAACAAGTAATTGATGGTGGGTTAGGAGAAATCACAACTAGTACCAATATGATACCCGTTTTACTTGATTCTGACCTGTATTTTAACTGAACACGATTAACCAAACTCAAGAAAGATCATTGTTAAATTATGTGGTAACACACACAGCCAAAAAAGGACTTTGCCTAAATAAAATAAATGTCTAAGAGATAAGAGACAAGAAAGATAAGAGTCCAAGCTACTTGACAGTTGTTGATCATTTGCATTTCACATTTCACTCTGTAATAAAAAAAATAGTGCTGAAATTCGATACACATTGCTACATATGAGCTCCCATTCATCAGTCATCTGTCAAGTCGGACTTTCAGAGGTCCTGAATGTTTCCCACCAGCACATGAACACAACATCATAATTATGGCTTAAAAAACTAAACAAAAACAGCCAAGGTCCTTGGCAGATTTCAAGCCAAATACATCAGCTGCTTTTTGAGCAACCTTGCTAAAAACCTGAGAAACAGAGACAGGGGGGACAGCACAACTTCTCTCTGGATTTACAAGCAGAATAAATCAAACCGCAGCAGAGCGGAGACACAGTTTCAGAGTTGAAAGCGTCCATGGAGAAGACGAGCTTAGAGGTGCTGAGAGATTTAGAGTGACCACAACCGTTTCAACTCGTCCATATAGCCACAGGGGAAAGTCCCACACACACACACACACACACACACACACACACACACACACAACGGAACAGAACAAAAATAAAGATATGTGACCGGCATGAAGAAACAAACCCACAAAGATCTCAATGTCTCCTGAACACGGGCTATACCGAAGTCATCATTAGGCTACTAGACAGACAAAGCTTCCTTGACACATTTGTGTGCACACTTATATATCTACATATATATACACACACACGCACGCATGCATCTACCTGGTCAGGGTGCCTGGGTTGCCGTGGGAACCAGAGTGCTGAGGGAAAATGCCAAGCTGGACAGAGAGCCTCATGACTTCATGCCGCTGAGAGAGTTCACACAGCCAACTAGCTCTCCCACTCCCTCTCCGTCTGCCTCTCTCTCTAAGCTTTCTCAATGTCTCTCGCCCTCTCTCTCACCCTGGCAGTGTTCCTAGATCGAGCTCCTTTGTCGCTTGCTGCACTGATGCTTCATCCCTCAGGCACTGTTTGTCTCTCTCTGGAGTAACTGAGAGAGAAACTGGTGGGGAGAAGAAGGAAGGACCTGCCCTGCTGCTGGTAACATGAGCCTCCCCCCCGGGACTGTTAACCACTTCACTGCTGCAGCCTCACCACTA
This sequence comes from Micropterus dolomieu, assembly GCF_021292245.1. Taxonomy (NCBI): domain Eukaryota; kingdom Metazoa; phylum Chordata; class Actinopteri; order Centrarchiformes; family Centrarchidae; genus Micropterus; species Micropterus dolomieu. Next base: position 5,239,534 of record NC_060169.1, on the reverse strand, counting down.
ATAGAGCACAGTAAGACACACACAAACACACCCCGAGCCCTAAATAAGCCACTTCAGCCCAACAAGAATCAAACGGCAACACAAGTCAAAGCCACATGATCACAGACAGACTCTCTGTAACTGAAGGACAATCCTCATCCCACTGTTGCTTTCCTGTGGGTTTCCCAGCTATGGTTTATATGTATGTGTGTCTGTGTGTATAAGACTGCAATTTCCCAGACAGATCCACCCTCACTAGCTGACAAGCCAGTGCTAATTAGAGATCAGGCCAAGCGGCATGGCCCAGCCCACAGCCTCCAGCTGGCAAAGCAACCCACCAGTTAACAACCACTGAGCCCTTCTCGGCCAATCACAGGAGACGTAGAGCTTAACTGCGGGCTGCCCCCGGGAGGAAGTGGTGCCAAAGGCAGACAAGGCCTACAACTAATAGGTCGTCACGCTGAGGCGAAGCATCTTACCCTTCAGCTTAAAGGGTCAGTTTACCTAAATCACAAAAAACATATTTTCTTACTAATCTCTTGCAGTATTTAGCCAAATAGATTGTAATGGGATCTTGTTTCTAGTGCTCACAGCAATGAAAAATTAATTGATTTTACTGAACTGTGAACTGACCCTTTAAATCAGCTGGAGTGTGCAGCTAAAGCTTTGTGAGCAAGCTTCTCATTCACCAGGATGACATAAGACTTCATTCTCTCACTTGCTAAACAGGCTAAAGGTCTGTAAACCAGTCAGAGAGGACAGTAGTGGAGAAGGAAAAGTGACCCAAATCATGACATTCCAGAAAGGAACCTCGCCTCTCGCCAGGTCTCTTTAGAAAGCTTTCTGCTCTCCCAAAGGGGTCAGAGTTCAGAGGCCAAACCTCCAAAGCTTCCTTAAAGAGAAGAGCAGTGTGGGGGAGGCAAGGGTACCAATGAAATAAAAAAGGCTGCCTTATGGGTCAGCCAATAGGAGTGTCTGGAAGTGTCCTGAGAAAAAGGCTGTGGTTGTGTTTGTTTAACTTTTCTTGTGTGCGTCCCTTGGGACCGTGGTCAGTCAGTGAGTTGGTTGGCCCTGCAATACTGTAACCCCCCTCCTGACAAACCCCATCCGACTCTGGCACATGAACACAGGATCTGTGCCGCAGAAATATACACACAGACATGCGGCCACAACAGAGCTGTGAAGCAGAAGTAAGGGGATTTCCTGTGTTTGAGGGGCGACTACTGGTCCTCACGCTGCAGCTGGAGCATTTAACCCCAAATCTCTGTCTCTGTCCACACAGACAGACAGACAGACAGACAGGAGGAGTAAGAGGGGAGGACTTTGACAGACTGTCTGTCTGACTTACCGTCCTTAAGGTTGGGGACAGCATTAGGACAAAGGAGTTGGTGTCGTGACTTTATCCCCAACATATCAGCACCTTCAGAGACATGCAAAATACTTTATTTCTATCAGGAAATATGATTTGCATCAGGCACACCTAGGAAAACAGGTTTTTCCTCATGAGCCATAACATAACATGTTTTGATACAAGTGCCAATACAAAACCTGATTTTCGGTCCCAATATCAAATAAAGCCTTTTTGATGCCTTACTTAGAGGAATCCAAATTTGTTCCTATGCAAAACCCTACTGACAAAAGGAAACTAAAATTCAAATATTGTCTTAACATAAACAGCTGCACAAGAAATGTTCCTAAATGGAAAGTCTAAAATTACTGAAGTTTGAAATAAATCAGGAACTTTATGATTAAACAATGTGTAAACAACACTGGGAATCTGACCAAACCTGTATTGACAGTTTTGGTTATTAGACAATTTTTGATACTCAGTGGTGGGGGACACATCTCAGTCAGAACCAACAAAGCATCGAGGTTAAATATCCAGTCCATTGTCATCATATTGTGTTATTATTTCATAGAATTGTGTTGTCAGAATTAATGATTGTAAGCAAATTGTGTAATTTAGGGGGTCGCAATGGTGTAGGCGCAGTGGATAAGCCACATACCTTAGATGTGAGAGACCCGAGTTCAGTTCCCACTGCGACACATGCAACAAAGTGTCCCTGAGCAAAACACTTAATCCCTAGTTGCTCCAGAGGCACGCAACCTTTGATATATATAGCAATTACATGACGAAACAGAAAAATAAAACAGCAGATGTTTTCCTAGGTACCGGAAAGTTGATTTACCAGTTAAGATTTCACAGAAATGTTAAGATGGCTCAGATCAGTATCTGTAACTTGCAGCTGCTCTTTGCGTTAGTGTTCAGAAAAATATATGTTTATGAAGGTATATGAGTAGAGGCAAGTTCTAGATCTGAGGTATGAGATAATTGCCTGTACTGGATTGATTAAGTGTAATATTATATGTAGCCAAAATATTAATATTTAAAGGTTATTTTTAATCAAAAGACTGCAGCTGTATGATTTTGTGGAAAAGTAACAATAGTCTTAACTACATGGGCATAGTGTGAGAGTAAAGGAGGCAGTGAGGGGGCCGATGGGACGGGACCTTGCACATTCCAGCCCGGAGTCCAGGAGCCATGTGGTACGAAAATGACACAGCTGTCCCCTGCACTGACAAGAAATGACAGGACTGGACCGGACAGCGCACTCAGGAATGTGTCTCTCCCTCTCGTGTCTGGTCCCATTGTCTCCTTGGGAAAACATTTGCTATCTACACTCAGAGAATTTATCAAAGCATTTAGGTCCCTCTGGCTGCCTCGCTTTCACACAAATTTCCGTTCCGTTCTGTTCGTTCTCTGTTTGATGTGTAAACATATACTCACATAGATTCGACAGACTGACCCGGATCCACAGTAAAAAAAAAAAAACACCAAAACTCTTCACACATGTGACATGCATCACTGAACACAGGCACACGACTCCACCATGCTGCATTCAGTCATGCAACAAAAAGCAAAATTTAAAAGACTACTGGGACAACCGTGAAATTTCTCACGTGCAAACACACTACTTAAACACACGGCATTAAAAACAACAATATTGTCGCCTCAATGCTAGAATGAAACACAAGGCTATAACTCCTGCCTCTACACCTGTGGTCTAGAAAAGGTTCATGGGATCCCTGGAGGCCAAATAATAAAATATGACCCTCATCTTATTAGGGGTGCAGCTGCAACATAAATGCAAACTTTGCCCAGAATCTGTCCTTTTTTATGCTCATCTGGTTTGAAACTTCATTATAAGTGTCTCCAAATGAGACCCACTTTAAGGAAATAAAACATTTTCAGGAGTTTCCTCTCTTAACATTGATCATCTAGTTTTTGTTTTTTTACCACTCTGCTCTCTGTTCTGTTTTTCCACAGATGCCATCAGTTGCTTCTCCATATGAACTTAATTTTTAGTCACACAGAGCAAAAATGTGCATCAAAGAAAAATTATTGTTTGTGCAGAAAAGCAGTATTTCAAAATGTAGACAACTTGTCAATATCATGAATGTCATGACTGCATGTTTATTTATATGGTATAGAAGTACAGAAACAAAAACATACACTGATTTCCAGAAACAGAAACTTTGGATTGGTTACTAAAAGTGCGGACCAAAAACATAGTGCAAACCCACAAACCTTTAATATAAAAAAAGATACCAAATACGTTTATGAAATGTGTTTAAATGTCTTAGTTATAAATATGCCATTCAGCATAAACATCAAAAAACTTCAACAATACAGATACAGAAAATAGATGTGGTAATGTCAATGTTTCCAACCATAAAGCTACTTAAGGTGAAATAAAATGGTAAAATATTGAGTTAAAGAGTTAAATCTGAAATTAAAATGAAATGTTGCCATGTGAATGATACCATTTGGGGCTTCCTGGTCAAAATCTTAACAATATGTTACATTTCAAGAGTCCATGACATGAAACCTCTTGCACGCAGACTTTTGTCCCCAAGCCTTTCCTACAGCTTACACGGTGAAACACGGATAATCAACTTTATCCAGTTACTTTAAAGCTGCAACCTGCACGAACCTGCTGACTCCCCGACTTCCCACCCGCACCCAACCTCATGGAAAACATCAGGGGCGGTATGGAGGATTAACACTTACCCTGTGCCGAATGCTCCACAAACCACTCACTGTAGATTAATTAAAATCCAACATGTTCTGTTTCTGTTCTGTTTCCTCCTGGTGGCCTGGTTCAGATTCCAGACTGGACCAAAGACATGAGACCGAGCCTCTGACCTCTGTATTTCCCTTAACAGCTGGCTCAGTGGCTAGTTCGGTTGACTGAGGCTCATATACTTTGCAATCAAGATGTCCTGGTTTTGAATATGGCCCGCTTGTTGAATATCAAGCTTGTTTCTCTCTGTGTGTGATCATTACTACATCTCAATGCTTTCAGCTGGACAACAAAGCAAATAAACTAGACAAAAACAGATAAACTGTTAAATAAAGAAGTGCTGTGGATGTTAGAGCTGCAATGTTTGACGTAACAAAGAGAATGTGTGGGAGAAACCCCTTAGTTACCTGAGTTTGAACCCCACCCTCTTCAGTGTGTGGTGTGAGTGTGTGTTTCCCAGGGCGAGGCAGGTGTGCTGTTAAAAGCCCACAGGAACAGAAAATGGTCTGCCAATACAGTATCCATGGCAACTGAACCATCATTTCTCTTAGGATTATCTCTGTTTCTCTCTTCTCATAACCAGTCTTTATTTTTCCGCATCGATTATTTCCTCTCCATTATCCATCTCAAGATGCTCTACCCTAATTAATGCCACCTCCTCCCACATGCATGTGGAAAGAAAATGTCTTCTATATGTAGATGCACTGACAAAAAAAACAAGCTTACCAAGTAAATTTACAACTGTCAGAAATGTTTTAGCTGTGATTATTTTGCAAACTGTTTCCAAGCAAGCAAACTAGCTTGGTCGCTCAGTCGCTAATGGACCAATAATATGAAACAGTTTATTTAAAAGGCATATTTTTACCATCGACTCAGGTCTCATAACTATTTGCAAACTATTCCTCTTATGTGGAACTGACAGACACTCTGACAGAGGAGGGCTGGGAAAATTGATGATGCAAGATACAATTGCTTAATCCATTTTGAACTTTACCAAACAAAAAATTGTCAATAGTGCACATTTGTGAGAGCTGCCCCTTTAGGCCGAATGCCCAGTAAAAAAATGTTAAAATAGAAAAATGATACTGCTTGCTTAGAGAAAACTGAAAGTTGTTTTGTCTTTAAAACAGGTTGAAATAATCCCACAGCAAAGGTAATATTTCCTTCGCTTTCGAAAAAAAGTAAATAAGACCAGAACGACTGGATGTTTTTGCAATGTAGGTGGAAGAGCGTTCTTCTGCAGCAGCTGGGGTATGTGGGTGTGTGGTAGCATCATTAACTTGGTAAAATTATCTGCCCTTACATCTTGTATTCAAACAGCAACAGATTGTGGGTCAGACTCAGACTGCTCAGCGTGCCCCAGAACGCCTCGCTGGACTGGCTTCATTACACACACACACACACACACACACACACACACGCGTACCACTGGGACGCAGCAGAACGCCGCTTTCAGTATGAGCATGGCTGGGAGGCATTTATGGTATTTAGTATTCTAGGAGAGTCAAAGAATGAGTGAGAGTCTAGATATCTGTGGAATAGGGTTTGGTTGCATAAAGTGTATTGTTAGTAGAAGTGAGTGTGTAAGTGCAGAAGATAAGGGGAGAGCAGACAAAGGAAAGGTGTGGCTGTTACATATCTCAGACCAAATGCTTAACACGTTCTCCACTAAGTGAATGTGAGGTTGATCAATTTTGCCTTTTAAACTGTTCTTGAAAGGACCAAATCTCAAGGAATATTGCGTCAGTTTGGTATGTCTGAAAGACGTCACTACAATTATTTAAACCACAGACAGCACATTTTTAACTCCAGTTAAGAATGGAGTTTATTTTAAGTTTGAGAAGCCTGAGAAGTTTCTTACTATCCTCTTTCACCTGTGAATGCCCATGATTTTCTGATGCTCATCTGATACAAAAGGAATGGGACTGATCGCGTTGGCCGCCATGTTGGAAGCTCTCAGTTTAATGGTGTTGGGTTATCATGTTCTGTTATCAACATGGTGACCACGTTTTGGGCTGTAAGACAAGTTCAACATGGCCAGCATGCAAAGAAATAAAACAATATACATCTACTGGCCTTTCAACCCAGAAAAACAGTAGAACCTGTGTGTGTATGTTTGTGATAAAAACACAGCCCAAGAATGGGTGAACTTGCTTATAAAGGTTTAAAAACCTAAAAACTTTGTGTATTCTGCTGTAAGAAGCAAAGTAACCTGTCTTCACAAAATACATAGTTTCGCCAACCTTATTGTAGTTTTAATGTTTCATAACGGAAAATTATAGGGAGAAATATTCATGCAAACTCCACTGACAACCACCGATGGTTTATATGTGTTCATCATTTACTCTGGTGCCACTACAGGGTTAATATTGGAGGGAAGTCCGTAAACAGCAGCTGTGATCAGCAGTGATAGATTGATGTTGTCTGCAAGCAGGACCAACAAGTACAAGAAGGTTTGGGGGGTAACAACGCAAATGAAGCTTTGTCTGTGATTATCATACAAATAGACTCCTGGTTCTATGGGGAACAAGCTCGCAGGCTCATGAAACGACTGGAACAGAGGGAGGGGAGAAGACTGATCAAGTGATTATTATTACAGTGAGAGCCTGGAGGCTAAACACAACATTCACTCTGCTGAACCAGGGGAGCAGGTGTAGGTGGGGTTACAGGGGACAGACAGAGAGACAGACAGACAGGTAGAGGGTGAAACAGGTGGAGTGCCAGGTGTTGTTGGTAGCTGAGGAAAAGGGTTGATAAAAGAGGGGGAACCTCTCTCTTCCTCTACCTGAGGCCTACAGGGAACCTGATCAAGTTCAGACAGGAGAGATAACATACTGGGGCTTGGGGCATGTGCGTGTTCCTGTAATGTGTGTGTGTATCACATGCTCTAAACAACTTGAAGTTCTGTTACAGGTGGGATTAAAACCCCTCTTGGGAGAAACTGAAACACAACAAGGATGCTTCTAACAAATACACACACCTACAGGTATCATGTACAGACAATTAGCCATCATCAGATCATTTGAAGTATTATCAACATCATAACGTCATGTAGTTAGTCCACGTAATGGGGGCAGACAAAATAATTTGAACACAAATCATAATAGTGTAAAACACTTCACTTTGAAGTAGTGGGTCATCTATAGTTAGCCTACACACCAGTTACATGTGTTAATAACTATTGCTGAAATAATTACTTTTGGTATTTTACAGTCTGTGACGGACTGGCGACTTGTCCAGGGTGTACCCCACCTTTCGCCCAAGGCCCCCCCGCGAGAGTAAACATAATTCATTCAAATTATCTGCATTGAAGCTTTGCTTTATCATGAGACTAATATACAATAGACAAGAGCAAAAATAACAACAACAAAAAAAAAACAAAACATGCCAACCATGACACTGTCTAAAAAACTAAGTTTGTGACCGGCTGTGCTGCTCTGTTGCCAATTGTACAGACAGAAAACAGCACTACATCATAAATTGCTAGAAGATGCGTTTTGTTTCAGATACAGGTAAGAAGATAAAATACAATGCAGGAAGTCCAGTTTGAGTAATAGATCCATGAGTTTCAGTTTATCAGATGACAAAAGACTGCACAATGGTTTATAATAAGAGAAGGGATTTTACAACAATCACAGTAGAATTACTCAATTCACAGTACAAAGTAATTATCAGGAATAAGGGCTTTTTTGCCAAAGTATTATTGAAATAAATTAGGAGGTTGGGTTTATATATGCAGTGTGACTAGTTTTTAAATGCTTTGAACCACAAATGCAAGGCATGGCATGTTTATTCAGGTTTATTTGTACAGTACCTTTGAAACACCAAAGTAATCCAAAGTACTTTACAAAAGGTATTGAATCTACAATAAAAAGACAATCAGAAGGACAATGAAAGACATTAGAATGAGTGACAGATGTTTAAGTGTTTTAGCAGGCATCAGATGATGGAAAGTGTATCCGTCAGTGGAACAAGAGTGTCATGCTGTTTATATTGTAAGAAGCATCACATGATGCCAGTAGAATAGCAGCTGCAAGGGTTAACAAAAAACACATTCCCTTATCTCTGGTGGTTATTTCAGCGTTTGTCCACTGTTCCTCTTTGGCTGTGTGTCTGTCTTGGGCATACACTTATTTCTCCTTTAATTTGTGTACATACACCTTGGGTGTCTCATAGTTTCTTTAAAACTACTCATGTCAAGGTGTTTATTGTCAAACCTCTTAATAATGTGGCAAATTTGCCTCTACCTGACAAGAACCATTGTTGTAACAGTGACTGTACTTGTATAACTAGTTCTTGTGAGGCATTCACAGGGTTTGTTCCATCACCTTGAGTTGCTGTGTTCACAAAAGATAAGTTTTTCAGTCCCAAATGTTGACAAAACCAAATGAAGAAATAAATGAAAAGCAGCCATTAGCAGTTTCTCAAAGAGGAGAATGAACCTTGAGCCTACCAGGACTAAATATGTACAAACAGCAGCAAGAAGAATGTAGAGAAAGGGAAAAAAGACCATTTGCACATATGTGAAAAACATTACCAAGATCTTTTATCGTCGTGCAACCTCATTATTCAGATTTATATAATTTGTCATTTGAAACCATATGTCATCAGCCTTCAACTGAGTGGTTTATGTGATGTTCTCCTCTCTGTGTCACATTCTCATTTGGAAAAGAGAAATTATATCTTCAACGCCACAGCAAGGGGGGGGGGGATTCCCCTCTAGCACTCACTGCTACAGTGGTTTCACACCACAGAGACCTCTCCTTTGTCTGCTTTAACAAAGAGAATTCAAATCAGAAGGCAGACTGTTATAGATTGCTTCCTCTTTCTCCTACTGCCAAGATAAATTACAGGGATAAGCATGCTAACGCACTCACATACACACAGAGTTTCTAGTCTCTGTTGTCTCTGCCTATTTACTCAGCCTCACAGGTCCTGTTGTCCCATGACTCAGTGTTAGCTTCCACCCACTGCTTTACATACATTTGACAGTTGGTAAAACTAGTTTTTGTACTCCCAACAGAGGGTGCAGATCAGCAGCATAGTTTCAGCTGTGACATCAGTCACAAACTCTGCTGATAAGATGAAATGTGCTTTAATTGGTTTCTTTATCTTTATCTGAAAAAGCCGTTCAATGCTGTGTTTTTGTAGTTGCATCCTTTATGCTCCTCATTAGTGAGGTTTGGTTGGATGTGGAGGGTTTTAGTGCAAAATCTTAACAGTTTTTGGAAAGTTCCTAACTGTGAACCTCAGTCCTTTGAAGCTCATGAACTCTTCGTCCAGGGGTCACAGGGTTTTTGCCCCAATGCCACGGTGACACCCAACACCTTTCCCCACCCCCACTTCCCCACCAGCCTTGAGAGGCATGGCTGCACCCCAGAGGATGTAAAAAAATAAAAAATAAAAAAAATAGAGAAAAGAAGAAGATGGCATTTAAACTATAAACTATGGTATGTTTATAAATGGAGCACACACCCAGTGCACAAATACGGACCACACACAACTCTGAGCTCAGAACTTCAATTGTGACACTCACAAACCACAAAATGTTGGAAACACATGCAGAGAAAAGGTGCTCACCCTGTTCCACCTGCCCAAAATGCACCATTAACCCCCAACTCATGTATTAAATTAGCTTATCTTTTACAACAGATAATCAGTCACCCTTGTTTACCCACCAGCCCTACTGGCTTCCGTTTGTTATGCTAATGAATTTTATCTGCCGCTTCCCTACTTCTCCTAATTAATTCCAAACTGAAAGCACTAAGAACATTTATCAGACATTCCTTTGGGGTGGGGTGGGGTTGAGAGGAGGGGAGTCACCTCGTCCCCTCTTAATGTTAAAACTCTCTCCTTGCCCTTCTCTCTAATCTTATGAAAGCAATAATGAAGCAGTCTTAAGATCATGAAAGGAGAAATGGGAAGCTTCTGGAGCAACATAACATCTGCCTACTTGGTCAATTAAATCTCACAGAAAAACATGAAAGCACCATATTCAAACGGAAAATAAGAGAAATCCCCCAACTTTTATCATTTAATTGCTTTCCAGTTTCTTCTACTTGCCACAGTCTCTAATCAAAACAAGCGAGAGGAAAATGAAAGGTGAGAGGATAGAAGAAAGGTGAGGAGAGGGACAGTTTGTGTTAAGCCCTACCTAAGGGCTGGGGGAGTTTAATGAGAAAGACTGAGTGAGTGTGAGTGTGTGTGTGTGTGTGTGTGTATGCAGGCCAAAAGGCAGTGAGAGGGTAGAGGTCAAAAGTCTGGAAGACAGGAAATTAGCCACACCTGAGGATTTACAGAAAAAGCTGCTTGAAGCACTTGAGACTACTAGAAGACACACCAGCACGTCCATCTGTGTAACACTTCAGTTGATGACTCAAATAATTATAAAGCTTTCATTTCAAATTTCAAATATTGCTATTCCTAAAGCATCAGAAACTGGTACATTATGTTTTTAATAAAATATATTGTTGAGCAGAGCCTTGGTCTCACACACTTTACTCCTCATTCATTTATTCCTCCAACCATCTCCAGATATTCCACAGTCCATCTTCATATTAAGCTTATTCCCTCCCCCCATACTCGCTCTTTCTTTCTACCCCCCATCCATCTCTTGCAACATGGTGGGGCTCTGCTTGGCCTTCATCCATTTCCGTCTGTCAATTAGCCAGGAACCAAATCCCTCTCCATCTCTGAGACAGGACAAAGAACCCAGCATCACAGCGTATCACTCACGCGGACACCAGGCGCTCTGGAAAGTCCCACAAATACACAAATACATGCCAATATCTCCTAATAATACCAACAGAAATGAATGTGTCTCAATGCTACTCTCTAACACGTCACAAGTGTGGCGTGTTGCAGAAATCTCAGTTGCATCACATACTGTGTGGTTGTACAAGTCTGAGCAAAACCTGCGCAATATCATTCTGTGAAATAGAGATACAACTATTTTTTTATTAAGACATTAAGCAATAGACAGGATATGATGGTGTTTCAGCTGTTCTTCTACACCAGCTGTTCTAGATATTGTATTTTAGCTTCTGGTTATGTGCAAAGCTTTACGCCTCAAGACCAGCTTTACCTTCTACACTCATAAAACATGCGATTTTAAACCATTTCTCAATTATACCCACGACTATTTCAACCAAGGCTAATGTATTATCTATTTCAACTCCCAGGAAATTAGACAATGTACCTACTCTGCACCTTAAGTGCAATGAAAGAAGCAGGAAACAGACTAGAAGCATTATAATCACAAGACATGTCTACAAACTTACGGGCTAACCATATTTACTGTTTATGCCCAAACTCCCACAACTGAACAAGCATATCAAGTTCAGTCTTGAAATTCACCGAACATCTGACTTGACTTAAACACTTTCTCTCCTAATGGAGCACAGGTCATCCACAACTCCTCTCCATTGCCCCCGTCCTGGGCTTTCCTCTCCAACTCCATCCAAGTGTAACTGGACTGGATACTTTCAAAGTGTAAGAAAATAAGAGGGTGGAATTTCCTCTTTAAGGGACTTTAGACTTACCTGTCAGCATCTCCCTGTCCAGAGGACGTGTTTCTGTGGAGATTCTCTCGGACGGCGGCCATGCTATCGGGCATGCGGTTCAGACGCCGTGTGTACAGACCCAAACCTCCGTCAGTCATATAGCTGCAAAACACAACAAAGCACATTAGATTTAGTCACCATAAAGCACTTCTAAGATGCGCAATTAAAGGGCTCAGCGAGGATGATTTGAAGTTGAGCAGTACCACACTTTGTCTAAGAGTTTGGCTAGAGTTAACACACGGTTCTTCTTCTCAGAGCTGCTTTTGTTGTGTACAGAGCAGGAGGAACCCACATCCATCTAACTTTCCGGCCGAGGCAAAGCTCTCATCAATCAGAGCCAAACAGTTGGCAATGAGCTCCCACACAAACACTGAAGAGAACAAACTATAGCAAGTTTGTCTAGCTGACACATATCTCTCATGTGGCCAGTGGTAAACAACAGCAGTCTGTAAAAGAAGTGGCAGCTCAGTGGACAGAGGATGATGAGTTTGTTTTTTATTCCTACAAGGAGGATATTCAGTCCAGAATCTACTTCAGGCTGGGATATTATGATTGACTGAGTTGCTGAACATTAAGAGAAGTTAAAAATACACTGAATATGTAAGTGCAGGCTAAGTAGGCCATTTACTTCATTTCATAACGGGGAAAATTACATTCAAAGAGACGTGAATTATTGGTTTTTGGAGTCAGAGGCTGACCGTTAGCGGCAGTTACAGTCTGAAGCTGATGCTGAGGCCGTGAATATTTACACAAACATTCCCATTCAAACTAAAACAACACTAACTAATTCCCCAAATATTTACCCGTGGAGGAGATTCCTAATGGAAGAAAATATTGACACATTTAACCCAGGTGTAATTTAATGAAATGTTTGCTGATTTAACGTTGAGACAGTTCAAATGGTGAATGTTTTCTGTGTGGGACTGTGATGATTCTGTTTTTGCAGTTAAGGGAGTATAAAAATACGCCCAGCAAGAGTTCGACCATTAAAACATTTTCTGTGTTATCTTTACGTGGATCTCAGCAAGAAGGAACCCAGCACACACAGGCACACACAGACACAGAAACATGCATTTAGACCTACATGTAAATACAGTATACACACAGTACAGTGTCTCCAACAGACAGAGCTCCTTTGTGTAACCTCCAGTCAAACAGAATCAACATCTGAGCTGCAAGACAGAAACTCAGTGGCAACCAGAAGTCACTCAGCAGAGAGATACAGATGTTGCAGTCTTTATAATCTTTACAGCTGTAACTGTGATAATGGATTAATGTATTTTTGGCAACTATAGGGCAACAAAACAATCTGAAAACACAAAGATGACACATTACCACCTTTTAAAGTTGTTAATGTGAATTTATATTTGCAGATGCAGAGTTAACATTAATTTGGAGTTTAAGTCCAATTTTCACCCTGCCTTTAGCTCGGGTTTGCTAGTCAATGTTAAATTTCTTCACTAGCTAGTCATTAACTTGGTCTGTGTGCGGGTTAATTAGAGCTTTTTTTTACTCAACACAGCTGCCTGCTGCTGGAAATGAAGTTGATGAGAACAGTGTTGGAAAAGCAACACAATGAGAAAATGAGGATAAAAATTAAAATTCACCATGCTGAGTCGTTGTATCCAACAGTATGCACATACAACTTTTTTTTAGTAGCAAACCTGAAAGTACCAGATGTTGGACTTTCTCACCACATGAATGCAGTGCAACGGCTGTGGCTACTCTCTCAGGTCATCTGGTAGCCGTCTGCTAACCATTACCAAGAGTCCAAACTAAACATACAGATTCAGTATTTTGTTACCATGCACCAACGAGCAGGAACAAACTTCCAGATGAAAGAGCATTTGCCTACCTTTAAATCCAGATTAAAAACACTTATATTCTCAACTGCCTTTATGAAGTACTTAATGAAGTACAAAAATGGTTTCTATCATTTTAATTGGTGTTTCTTTTCCTTGTTCTTATGCTGTATTTATTATCTGTTTTTGAGTTATTATGTCAAGTAATGGACCAGCAAAATGTCAGACCTATTTTTGTTTTCAGGAACCCCATAATCAGACACATAAAATCGATGTAAATATAACTTCCTTCACTGATACAAGACTTGTTGTGTTGCAGAACTTTACAACAACAAGAAAGACAATAGACAATGAAGACAGTTGAAGACTGTTAACAAAGGATCCACTCTGAGGGGGGTTAGCTGTTCTTTTATGGGAAGCATCCATCATCCCAAAGCAAAGTCACCTTGAAGATGGCCAGGGAGTCAGTCAGTCACTCTCACACATGTACACAAAAACACACACTTATTAGTCCTTTACACTAATGAGTTACTGAGCCTCCCTGTCCTCCTGTTTCAGATGCTTGTTAACCTGTAACCTTCTGCAGCAGGAGAAACATGTCCAAACAAGACAGTTTATAGGCTGAAACCATGCAACCAGGTACAGTTTACACAACCGTGCAACTAACAGAAGAAAAAGTTCTTGAGTAAACGAAACTGCAGAAATATTTAACTTACTAAGAATGCATGCAATGTACACAGGAGGATAGGAGTAAATTCACAAAATGTCATGCTCTACAAAAAACAAACAACTTGCCCAACAAACAAAACAATCGCTTCTAGAGCTTCTGATTTCTGTTGATGGTTTAAAACGCTCTGACGTACCTTTCTGCCTCAAACATGGTAACACAGTTTGTCCAAACAAAAATAAACAACTCCAGGTGACGGTTGATCACTGTTGATAAAAATCTCCAAAGCAAAAGTGTCCGTTTTCAACCGTCTGGCTACTGTCTGTTATCAGGTCTGAACGTGTGAGCAAGATCTGCTGTTATGTGAATAATATCACCAGGTAGGAGCGTGTTTGATCATGGTGATATCTGAGGGTGAACAGTACCAATGAACTCTCCATGTATAGATAAAGTGTCTATGTGTAGCCTGAATGTGTGTGAGTGTGTTGCTGTGTAGAAGCTCAGTGCTGGTATGCAGCCTCTCCCCTCAGCTCCACATGCTTTCCCCTCCTGGCTGGAGGTTGGGTCTTTCTGCAAAAGGTGGAGGAGGGATGGGAGAGAATGGGAGGAAGGGAGGGAAGGGGGAGGGTAAAGGGATTGATCGGCAACATACCCCCGAGCCGAGGAGGTTTTTGTGTGTGTGTGGCGGGGGTTATTGTCTCCAAGGGCCCAAAAAGCCGAATAGGAAAAAATAGAGGAGGGGGTTGGAGATTGTGGAGAACTGATGCAAATACTAAATATGGTATCATCAGTCATGTTGTCGCTGTTGTAGGACTCAGAGACCAATAAATAAATTAACTACCAAGATTAATGCTGATCTGGAGATCTCAATCAGCTTTTTTGTCAGTGTTATTATTTTAATGGTTAGAATGGTAAAAATTTTATTCCATTCACGTCCATTGCATTAAGGTGAAAGCATACATTTCAAAGACGGATTTCTCAAAATATGGACAAATAAAACCAGAACTATCTGCATGGCTAGATAGAAATGGTTTCTTTTATGATTTGTGTGAACTGACCATTTAATTAACATTGAAGTGGAATAAAGAGTTTAACTGTGATAGTTTTGTCCTGTGACAGAAATATCAGCACCTCCTCTCTGTGTAAACATCCCACTATTGTGTAGAAGAACCAGTTAGTGGATGCGAACAGCAAACTGTGATGAAGCTAACCGGTAAATGGCCTAAGGATATGGGGAGGGGGGCATTAGTCTGTGTCTCTTTTAAATGGTTAAGTTGTGGCCTTTTTAATTTTTTTTTTCCTTTTACAATTTCTAACATTTTACAGACGAAATGATTAATCAATCTATTTTTTTTCTTCCAATTGTCATGAAAAAATATTTAGTTACAGCTTGAGCAATACCATCAGAAAATGTTCTTAAGGAAATTATTTTTGCATGTCTTCCTCACAAGTCCAACCCAGCCTGGATATTAAGTTTTCAGACTGAGCAAATGGCTCTGCTCACCAGTTCACATCACTCACCTGTCCAGGTGTGGCTGTGGCTTGGCCTTTGTCTGCTCAGCCACAGATTCAGACATATCAAGTGCTCCAAGAGCACTTAGCTCCCTCAACTTCTACAGCTGCTTGAGGGCTGGTGAATCAGTGCAAATCCATGGGGGCCAGAGGAAGTAATTCCCACTCCAATTTATAAGAGATGTGTTTTTTTATCACCTTGCTTCAGCTCATAGACTCTTTTCTACATTAGCATTCACTTGATCTCAAACTAATTCCTAAGGCAGCTTTATTACCAGACCCTGGTCTCTCTGTCTCTGGGATTTCGATGCCATTTGAAGGTGAGCTGGCGCCTTTTACAACTTCATCTGAGAATAATGTTGACAGCAGAGATTTAAATTGTGCAGTGTGACAGCCAAGGTATGCAGGGGGCCTGTTACAACATGGACAGTAGCTTTGAGAGAGCAAATAAACAGGTTAGCAGCATATCAGCATTACTGTGTCTGCAGACAGAGAGAGATGGGATATTTGTGGGATCTGAGCTATACAGAATAAATGTTGCTTATGATGCTGAGGCTAAATTGTGGGATATCATCTGGTTCTTAGATCATAGGGCGAAATGATGAGAAGGGAACACTACTGCCCTCTTCTGGCAAGTTTGCATTAAAACTCAAACTATGAGGTCAAAATAAATAGATGATCTAAAAATAATCTTTTTTTCTGGACAAAATATACATACAATATAAACATATGTCTATAATGTAAAAACTGTTTGTCACCCTGCAGATTTCTGATGACTACAGAATCAGGAACTGTGTCAAGTGGCTCTCTCACTTGACCCCCAAAAAGATTACATTTATTGCATGGTAGGTGGCAATTTCTGGGTATGCAGCTAAATGATTATTTTCATATGATTAATCTATTTATAGTTTTTTTTTTTTAAATAAATTTGATTTATTGTTTAAGTATATAAATCATAAAACTGTGGAAACTGTCACATGTTTGCAGAGCCCAAGCGTCTACAAATAGTTTGTTTTGTCCAACCAATCATGCAAAAATGAAAGGCATTCTGTTTCCAAAGATCACCACAAAATCAGCAAATCCTTGCATTGGACAAGCTCGAACACGCAGATGTTCGGCATCTTTGCTTTATAAATGAACAGAACTGTTGTAGAGTAATTTTCTGTCAATGGACTTATCAATCCATCGACAAATTATTTCAGCTTTAGCAAAAACACTTGTTTGAAAAAAGCGTCCACCAGCGTAACCCACTTACCCGCTAGTGACATCATCAGCGCGCACAGCATTCTTGCTCAGCACATCTCCATCGCTCATGTATCCAGTGACCTCCATAGAGATGGCGTCCAGGTCAGAGTCCTCCCCGACTCGGTCTCCAAGGTCCACGCTGCAGAGGGCTCCTCCCCTGCCAGCCAGTTGCCGTCGGAGGTGCCCAGGGTACAGGTAACGTCCTCCTTGGCCTCCAGTCACACGGCCGCCATAACTGTTCCCCATAGAAGGGGCATCGCCCGCCTGCAGACGAGGGCTGGACTGGCCTAGTCGCCATGACGACAAAGAGGGGCGGGAAGAAGTAATGCTGAGGATGCTCCGACCCCCTCCGCTGTTGTTGCTGCCACCACAGCCACCTCCGCTGCTGCTGATGTCTGTGGTGACGCCGCCATCGAAGGTAGTTTCCAAGGTGCTGAGCAGGTAGAAAAGGAGACAGAGAGGTGAGAGAATAAAGGCACAATCTGTGATCCACATCTTAACAAAAGGGACTGAAACCAGCTATCACTCAAAACTCTCTTTGTGAGAGTATTTAATATATAAATCTACATTTTGAATTCAAGGAGGGTTAAAAGTCAAGAGCAACTGGACCTTGAACTTCAACCAAATGCAGTTGCCCTTGATTTTTAACCTTTCTTGGACAAATATGACCTGGATGACTGAGAACCTTCACAGACATCTACATTTCAAATGTTTTCTGATAAAGTTCTATTCAAAGCCACTTAATTTGTGGAAATAGAAAAAGCAATGACACCACAAAGAGAATAAATTGAGCCAACTAAGAGGCATTTGGAGAACAAAAACCTCTCTATGGATGCAATGGATGGCTTAATGACTTGGAATCAAATCTCTACCTATAGTAACAGTACAGTAAAGGCTGTTACGATCAACTCAAACTTGAAATATCACGCTACTGGCAAGCCAACCACAGGGGATGAAAAGTAGCCACAACAACCACTATGTTCATACCTTCTTGCTGTATACTTCAGTGCATGTAAAATGAATAAATCAATTCTTCAAAAATTGGACAAGCAAAACGAGGGCCGTAATGGTTGAAGTGCAAGGATGGATTGCCATGGGCTGTCTGTGACCCAACTTCAAAGTTGGAAGCTGTAAGTTTTGCCATCTTTTATGTTGTTTGACTGTTTATTTTGTAAGTTAGCTAACTTTGTGTTGGCATGTTGCACAATCTTGGACTAATGTTGTAATATTGAGGGACAGCTTAGAGAAACTGTGTGAACGTTAAGTGTCATTTGAAGCCAACTAAATAACGAGCGTAGTAGGTTGTGGAAAGGGGTAAATCTCTGCAGGGGAAATTATGTGACCATGACAAGCCTAAGCACAGTACATTTTACAAAAAAATGTTTTGCCAATGATTGTCAACAATGGCAGCGATTACACATTTGAATCACCATTAAAACCAGAGCAATTGCAAAGGTTAGTTTGCCGATCTGCTCCCCAAATTTCACAGAAATCTGAAAGCGTTTTAAGATATAGTACAGAATATAGTACAGGCAAACAAACTGCCAAAGTAGTAGTGGAAAACATAATCTTCTCGGTAAACAGACAGGGAGAAAGTAATTTTTCTTACAATCGAAAACAGGAAATGGACAGAACATATGAATGTTAAAATAGAACCTAAACTAAATCTAGACAGCGGGGTCACCGCTGAGACGTGAGGCCAGAGCAGAGATCAAAATTCTGTGGGAGGGAACGTGATTAGAGCTTAACCTGAATCAAAGACGACATGAAAGACATGCCCTGCGATCAAAGAAAAATATCCTTCAAAAGAAGGATGAGACGGCAACAAGACAAAAAAGGTATTACCTGTAAGTCTAGACGGACACAGTCTGCTGACCATGAGGCAGTTCAGTCACTCAAATCCCCAACCTGTTAGCCTGATTTAGCCTGTTTACCACTCAGGCGTAGCAGCCATTGTAAAGTGCTACACTTTGATGAGCCCCCAGGAGTAGAGTTATTTTCTACTGCAACACATTTATAACTTCTTCATCAGTAAACTATTTGGGATACAAATACAAGGAAACACTCTACATAAATAACAATAAAGAAGTAAAAGAGTTCAACAAGCTTGTTACATTACAATTGACCTCTTACACTCCTAAAAAGCAGAGTAGGTGGGGTCAGTTGAGGTGCAGTACTGAATCACCAGTCATTGCCAGTTAAAACCTGCTGGGAGAATGAATTTATTAGATTTTTACCTGTGTGTGACCTGAGTTCCTCGCAAGCTGGACATGGTCTCCTCCAGGTTTTGCCGCAGGTCTGCTATGTTTTTGACAGTACGCAACCGCCTCGTCTCTGGGTCTTCACCTGAGTGAGATAAAAAATCTCAAATGTTAACCAGCTCAATAAGACATAATTTAGCTAACAGAGATTCCAAACAGAGACAGACACTACACTGTAAATGATCACCCACCTGAAAGGTCCTCGATAGAGAGCTGGCTGGTCTTGGTGAAGGACACGTCTCCCCCTATTCCTCCTGAGCCGGTCTCAGTGTTCGCTATTCCCTCGCAGTCTGTTTGGGATCTGTGAAAACAAATTTGTGCGAGGGATCAGTGGGGGGATATCATCGATTCTGAATTACTGTGCATTTAGTGGGAACCTAATATTCTGCAAATTGTCACGAAAGGGGGATAAACCTGATTAAGAATTAAATCTGCCGTGTTTCAAGTCTTGTGACCGGGATCCAAAATGAACGCCTGCTAAGCCCCAAATGCCAGTGAAGGTTGTCTTTGAAGGATAAATCAATACAGTTCACCCACTGCACTGGCTGGTGCTTTTTGAGACGAATGCCTCGGTTATATACAGCCTTTGGTCTTTGCCTGATCCTAGACTTTGTCCTTGTTGACTATTGTACACACACTCTCTGAGTGTGAACCAGTCAAAACCACTGAAGGCAGCTTACACTGCTCCATAAAACATTACAGCATCAACTTCTGGTTAACTGACCTCACATGGGTTGAAACTATAGGTTCTTTTCATGCACTAACAATCCTTCTGGCTAGTATCTATTTTTTCTGTCAAGGTGCTTTCTTTTTAAGTTTACAGTCCTCGGCAGGTGAGGGAAAAAGTCAATTTGGACATCGATGGCTTATTTCTTTAATTTCTGTCAAACATATTTTAATTTCTGACATGTGGAGGTGGTATAATCCTGGTGGTAATGGTACCTGACAGGTAAACAGCAAAAAAGAACGTTTCTGAGTTCTGAGGATGGGGGTGGTTTTGGAGAGGTGGGTTGGTTTGCTATAGGTCAGGATGTACAGAGGGAGAAAGGGCAGCGGTGCAGGAAGTGTCAGGGGGCTAATGAGTGGCTGTTAGAAAAGACTCTTTGAGAACGAGAGGGACCTCCTTCCTTATCACACTGGGACCAGGACAGAGGTCAGGGGCACAACATCCACACATATTTGCCCAGATACATGTGCACACACACATGCAGACAATTCACTTTGCATACACACACATGAACATTCCTGGTTAACAGCTCACAGATGGTTAGATTCACATTTTGTATTTACCAATTCTGGAAAATGTGCTGTGTGCAGTGGTTTAATGACTCTGTTTTATTAGTATTTTATGAAGTCTTACTCGCTGTTTTGTAGCCATCAGGTCTAGCTTTTTAAGATATTTATTGTAAAACGATTTTCACTTAAGCTAAATTAGTTCTTCAAAGAGTACTTCACTGATTTAACATTGCAGTCCTACTGTAGAACACTGTCAGACTCACAATGGACAGTTTTTAAAAAGTATTTAAATCGATGCAGTAGAACCAGAGATCTGTTATTCCACACATCCTTGTGCCTACATTACCCAAAATGCAAAAAAATATTTAATGTGATAAGAGAAATAGTAAATATGGAACCACTTTTTCCAATGCTTTAGCAGCTGTTTTTAAGCCCCTGTCTGCATGATCTCACCTGTACATAAAAGGTGCGACGGTGGCGGTGTTGGGGTGGCTGTGGTGCTGTTGAGTCTGAGGTAGCTGCACGCTGACCGTGTTGCTGGCTGTGCTCTGTGTAGTGCCTCCTCCCGCCACAGGGGCAGTGCTGGTCTTTCCCTCTGTGGAGGCAAGACTGGAAGTAGAGCTGGAGTGTCTGCTGTCCCTGTCCCTGTCCCTGTCTCTGTCCAGGGGGCCGCGGTGCATGGCGAGACCACCTACTAACCGCATGCTCCGAGGTCTCTCCCCTACCTCCTTCACTGAGGAAGCTTTCCCCCCGATTCCTGGGGCTTTGCCTCCTGGCTTTGGTATTCCGCTGTGTGCAGGGGTGGAACTCTCCTTTTTGGCCACTTTACCCCCCTTGGGAATGAAGCTGGTCATTTTAGAGGTCCTTTTGTTTGAGCTGTCTGTGTCTACAGCAACGGGAGCTACTTCCTCCTTAGGGTCCTCTCCCCTGAGCTCTGTCCTGTCAGGGACTGATATTCGTTTCCCCACCTCCTTCACTTTCTCCTTCTCCTTTCCCCTATCCTTGTCCTTCTCAGTGCCTTTGACAGAGCTCTTCTTGGCAGTCAAAGCTCTGCTGAAAGTGCGCTGGGCAATGCCCCTCAGGGCAATTTTAGGGCTGCTGGCGGTTGTGGAGACAGTAGTACCTGATGAGGGAGCTGCTACATAGGCCGTCCCATTGCTGGTCCCGTTCATTCCCGGCCTGACGTTGCCATCATCTTCCTCCAGGGGGTCGGTGTTGGAGCCAGTCTCGGCTCTCTCCACCTGTCCTGCTCCAAGCTGCCTGGTCAGGGCAGCGTTGTCAGTCTGGGCCCCTACTCCATTGGAGGAGGTGGAAGATTTGGAGCCTCCTTTACTGTTAAAGAGCTTTAGTTTCTCCAGCATTGACTTCTGAGTGACAACCTTAGGAGGAGCTTCACCTGCCAGGGCAGCCTTACAGGAGGTGTCCTTCTCCTGCTTGACGGACTGCATGGCAGAGGAGGAGGTGCTGGTGGAGGAAGGAGAAGGAGAGGAGGTGTGCTTGGAGCTTACTGACTTGCTCCTCCAGGGCTTGCTGTTGCTGTTGGCCTGGGGAATAGCTGTGGAACAGGAGGAGGAGGATGACGAAGATGGGGGAGGAGTCAGGGCGGAGGTAGAAGCGGGGATGCTGGTGGAGGAGCTGACAGTCACTGCAGATGACGGAGCATGCTCAGTCATCACCAAAGGTTGTGAGGTCATGCCCTCTGAGGAATCTGCACCAGAAAAGAGACATTTTATTTAAACAATGAGATAGGAAGGTGCAGATGAGGAGGAAAAGTCAAGCAGAGGGAGGATCTGTGGGAGAGAAAAGAAACCAGATGCTGAGGAGTGAGTCTTCCTTGACCCCACACAAAGCTGCCTTATAAGGGCTTGGAGGTGCGTGTCATTACGTTCCTTCAAGCTGGCCACCAAAACTGTTAAAAACCCCTTAGCACTAACAACAAGAAGAGCATATCACAAAGTGTTTATAAAAACAATGAGGAGCAGGCTCAAGTGCTTTAAAGTCTTGCCAAGGAGCCTGAGTCAAGAAGCAGTGCTGCTGCGCTTATAAGGCTTGGACTTATATGGACTGCTTTTGGTCAGAGTCCCTCTGCTATACAAAGGAAACATTGTCTGGTTACATCTGGTTACATGTACTGTCCCTCGTCAGTTATATTCATAAACAGGATAAAAACACAGTTTAACTTGGAGATGAGCAGAGCGGAAAGCCATTTCTGCAGTGTAAACAAGCTCCATTAAACCATTTTTTTTTTTAAATGTATCACTAAGAAGAAATTGCCCGGGTAGATTTGCAACAAGTGAGTCAGCAGCCTCTCAACAAGCAAACTTACCAAAAACTGAAGGAGCAAGAGAAGAGCTGAAATTCCTGATGTAAGTCACTGTTCTTACTGTGAGAACTAGAGTATCCTGAGGAGCTGCTGAGGTTGTCAGTCTGGTTCTACTAACAACACAGAGTTCAGACAAGTAACATTTGAATATTCAAACACCAACGGCCAGTGAGAGAGAGGGCCTGTGCAGAGAGCACTGGGTGGAATTAATCATAACTGTTCCGTTTCAACGTACCACTCTCACTTTATGTACACACATACACACGCACACCCACACAGACTTATATTTATTCCAAGTCACTGCTGCTGCTATTGTGCCTTGAAATAAACCTTAGACCTATGGAAGTTTTGGTTCTTAAAACACTGCAAAAATCTTAACGCCATATTTGTTAATTACTAAGTCCATAAAGTCTTGTTTTCTTAAGACAAGTGACCAAACAAATTTCAGAAACAAAGTTTTTCTTGGGCTGTTTACATTTATATAAATATGGTCCCAGTACTGTTTGTTTGCATGAATTTTACCTGATGTAGCTCTGTGGACTAGAATGACAGTGTGCAGGATTTTTTTTGTTCTTCGCAACCTTTCTCCAATACATATCAAACTGTTACAAGAATTTGAGGAATCGACCATATCTTGTCTGAACACAGAATTAGGTTGGTTGCTGCATTAGCATTAAGATAAATGCTTGATAAATACTTGATTTTAGAAAATTCTTGAACCAAGTTGATTCGTATCGGAAAAAGCAATACATTCTCATTCTGCTGGAAGTTTTTGGAAGAAAAATCACATTGAATTCCCTGTCTTTTCCAATGGTGCACACAGGAGAATGATCAAATAACTCTCATGGTGCTCATTTGGTTAAGAAGAGTGAAGTTTCCTTTAATTCACAATAGCTATATTAATTCTGCATTCATATGTTATTCATATGGTCTCATTAAGTCAGCATTTATGCTCAACTTGCTTGTTTACCCCTTTCTCATCTGGTTCATTTTTACAGCACCTTTAATGCACTAATTGGAAATAGGCACTCACTCACCGCCTCTCCTTTCTCCCCCTGTTTAGCATTTAGTGAGAGCAGCCTGAAACAATGCAGCCATTAGGAAGTGATTAGAGCTCAATTAGCCGTGCTAGCAGTTGGAAAAGTGGGTCAGGTTGCTAATAGCTGGCTTCCTATTGGAGGCGGATGAATGAGAGGGGGACCTGCTCTGATTATGGAGCAGGCAGAAAGAATACGGGGACTGGCACAGCAGGTTTGGGATGAGTGAAGCTTTGATGTGGGCCAGCAGGACAGTCTCTGCTGTCCGTGAATGGGGTCAGCTTAGATTTCGGGTCAGAAAGGAACAGAAGAAGAAAGGCGGGACATGGAGAGGCCCTGGACACTGGGACAGCTGATCATTGTCATGACTGGACCCAGTGACCGGGACTGACACGCTCCAGTTGGGTTGCCAAGGGTGAAGGAAAGTGGTCAATCTTCAACATGTTGGGTCAGAAGTGACACTACAGTTTCCATACAAGGTTCAACACTTCCAAAACATCGCTCTGTCACAAAAGAAATGCCAAAGTCAGATGTGTGTGTTCACACTTTCTTTTAAAATTTAAACCGCTATTTTTACATTTAATGAAGTGACCACAAGGTGGGGTAGATTTCATTTTGGAAAAAAAAAGTATTGCATGTGTATTCTTTTTAGACACAGTAGTGTTCTTCCTAGAGCTGAAAAAAGTTCACATTTTAAGATTTAAATTGTGAAAAAAAACATCTTTCACACACACTAAGCCTAAGTGCTCATACAGAAACTAACTAACACACATTCATACACTGATGGAACAGCCACTGGCTTCAGTGCGGCTTCGGCTTCAGGGAATTGAACCGCCGACCTTCCGATTAACGGGCCACTCGCTCTGTCTCCTGAGCCACAGTTGCCCCTGGATAAACCTGATAGAAAAATTGCTGGACCATGGATCACCATGGATTAATCTTGCTTATTTTTCTTGCTCCATTTTGAGAAACCCATTCATTATCAGCATACAATGAGGAAGCACTTTTCCTTAAAAATAAACACAGATTAGTCTTAACATGCCCTAAGAATGGGTCACTGACCTAATTGCCCTGTGTGGCCTTGGGCCAAATCCTGGAATTACACTGCACATTGCCCCTCTTTCACTGTGGTGGTCGTGCTGTCTGCTTGAAGAAACACGTTGAAAGAATTTCAGGGTTTACGACCCAACTGCTTAATTATAGCAGTCATTAGAGAATAAAATCAAAAGCAGAAAATGACAGTAAAGGATACCAAAGCGGAAAAGGACCACAGACGACCACTGAGTTTCCTGTCTACCATAAAAACCTGTCACCCTCTCTGACTGTCTCAGGGTTAGTCAAGCTGCCTTCTCCTCTCAGAGCCTCCTGATAACATCAGCGCATGTTGGAAAATCAGCCGAAGTGGACCCAAAGCTCTTTTCATGGATCGTCACACTCACACACGCGCCTATGTGTTCGTGCCTGTCTACAGCTGAGGAAAACCATGTAATTTCACACACACATGCGTCAACACTCATCCCTCTGTGTTTGTGAATGCATATCAAGTTTAGGAGAGAGGGGGATGTTTGTTATGCTCAGCAATTTCAAACACTTGATGCTCTTCACAGTTGAAGGACCGATGACCAGAGCAAGAACACTCTGCAGAGCACTGACACCACTTGCACACAAAAAAACCCAAGCAGTAAATGCATTAGAGGCAGCGTCGGCTGACACCATTTAGATATTAGAAGCCCTCCAACCCCTCTCACAGTTATACTGGTCACAAGACATTAAGCTAAACCTTCTCAGTCAGTCAGTGACAACATTGCTGACCTCTAGGTACCCTACTTACATACAAGTCATTGAGCAACACTAAAAAAAATTTGTTCCTTAAAACTGAAGGTGCAGAGAAGATTTTTCACATATGCTGCACAAAGAAAAGTACTCCCCTGATTGGTCAGCTTTATTTCATTAACTGACAACTTCACAGACATTTAATTAGTAAAATCTGCACAAATTATATCAGACTGGCACAAAGTTTGAGATCGTAGGTGTCTGCTTACGCATGATGTTCTGATTTCAGAAGCCTCTGCTCGCTCGCTCTCTCTCTCTCTCTCTCTCTCTCTCTCTCTCTCATTGTACTCCAAAAAGTGAGAGGGACAGCTAGCTTTTGTGTGGAGACAGAAACTTTTTAAAGTTTCTTCACATGAATACACTCAAACAGTGACGCTACAGCTCATCAGAAGGCATTCATTCAGCAAGGGCTCCAGCCTCACACACACACACAAAAATACACTGGCAACAGAAGCACGCACAAACACAAACCCCCTGCTCTCTCTGTCTCTGCTCTCTGTCACTTGGTGGACACCCAGATGCTGCCACATTGTGTTAACGCAGATCAGAAGAGAAGATTCAGGTCTGTTACTTTACTGTACAGCCGTGCAGTAACGTGACTCCATTCTGGTGTCAAAGCCATTGACACAGAGCAGATCTAGCCTCACAATAGAAGTTGCAGGTGCCTCTCTGACCATCTGAACCTGCAGCAACAACATCTCAAACAAGCATGTATATAGTAACACTGTATAACGCGTAGCACATAAGCCCCCAACATGAATTTTTGAGGCAAAAACTAAATTATAATATCAAACAGACACTGAGATTTTTAATTACATGTTGCAAACAAAAGGAAATTCTAAATCAATGTCTGTTTCACACCAAAGTAGCAAGAACCTGGCTAATTAGTTGACCAATATTACCTTATTACTTCTTCACAAAAAGGTTCAGAGAAACTGACTAGAAATCCTCACAGAGAAACAGTCTTCTTTCTTCAGCATTAAAAATGCATACATTTCTAGGAGGTACAACAACAACAACCCAGTAAATCTGACTAAATCTGCTGACATGCTTTCAAAAGTTAAATGCAAAGCTCAAGTTATACATCTGGGACAATAACCTACAGTCCTAGCTCGAGGTGACCAACAAGTGCAAGCTGACAAACCTCATGGGTGATGCAGACGTCCGGGAGGGACAGAGAGAGAGAAGGAAAGGACAACGTTGAGGTGGAGACAGGAGATGGACAGGAGAGGAGGGAAGAGTCCCAAACTATGGCCAGACTGCAGGATTAGGAGGAAGAGGAGGAGGAGGAGGAGTGTAGCGCAGTGTTATGGAGGAGGGGAGGGGCTTAGCAGGATGTCAACAACATAAACACACACACACCCGCCCCTGCATGGCAGGAAGGTAAATTAACTTTGTTAATGTGAACTGTTTTTTAACTAAGTTGATCTGATTTCTAGGTGAGGTTTGGTCCTTCCAATCTTCTCATCTAACTGTCAACAAGAAAGTGAATAAGCACATTTCCCACAATGCTACTACTAAAAAAACACTACCACTACTTCTACAGCTAATGCTAACACTAATAATAGGCATGATAAAAAGCATTTTATCAAAATATGTTTTTTCTTCACACATGTTTATAAACCCACACATATGCACAAATGTTCAGAAACACAAAACTGTCCACTAGAAACTCTTCCAGCTCCAAGGAGCCTCACATAATAAGTGCCTCACAGGGCTGCTCACAGTGTTAGTCCAAGTTAATTTGTCACTGTTTAAACACGGACAACTCTCTCTCTCTCTCTCTCCCTCCCTCTCTCTCTATGGGTGGTCAGAATTCGCTGTCTAATGCAGGGTAATAAGTTTAGACTGTGAACACTAACAGTCTATATAAAGCCTTGGCCCAGAAGTTATTTTAACACTGTTCTAACTAAATATAAGACACACTTGGTTTGAATGCTGCAAAACACTAACAGTGGGTAGAATGTCTAAAGCTGTGTCAGACCACTTTGGAATAAATGTGTGATCATAATATGTATTGGGTGAGACGTATATTCAAAATGTTGATAGACTATATATATGTATATTCTACAACAGGGAGACTTCGTCCCCCCAAAATTTCATCTGTGTTCAAATAAATGGGAGTAAATTGATGAACTTTATGCTCCTGCACTGTTCAAATTATGTTATGTTTTGTTAACATTGTTGAATGTAGCCATTTAACATTAACAGAGTGGCAAAATGGGAGGAGTTATTTCATGTGTAATGGAAGCCAGTGAGTAAACCTCATTCCCCAGCGGCCATGGTATTTAGCCTCCTCATCATTGCGTCCACCTAACGTACCCGAGGTCGCTGGTTCAAGTCATGACCATGCAGTATAACTCGGGGCTCGATACATGTACAGAATTCCAAAAGTTAAAGCCCAGTTCATTTTTTGCATAGTATTCTCCTGGTTGAATCATCAGCACAAAAGATCTGGTTCAGTTATTTAAAGCCAAAAGGTACAACCCTGCATATATAGCAAAACTTTAGCAACTACAACCCCACAGGAGCATTTTTATTCGTTCACAAAGCTTGAAATTCTGCTGTATATGCCGCAAGCAGTGAACGGGAGGTAACGGTTACACTTTGAAGTAATTTGATAAAACACTCAGCAGTTTAAATGTCTTCCAGATTCTGGGTCCGATTTGAATATTTGAATATATATGATTTGAATTGGTTTACAGCCTGTCACACTGTGACAATGTCCTTAAAACAGTAACTAAACACAGGTCCAAAGGCAGAACCTGAGTTTTTTTCCTTACCTACAATATACTGAACATCCATTGAGGTTACAGTCACATTATATATATAATTCAGCATCCAGCAAGTGAATGTTTGCTATAGAAAGGTTTAAAGGCAAGGCAAGAAGAGCTCATTCCTTATGATGTGAAATATAAATGTTCAGAATAACTGAATTGACGTTGACCTTGCTAAACATTAAAGGAGGCCATTTATTCACTGAAAACATCTTGATTTATGCTCATTTATGCTTTGCTGTATTCTCTTGAAAGGACACAGTCTTTTCAGTGCAGCACTGCACGCTGGGGGCTATGCATTATATTCTGGAACAGTTTTTAATACTTTCTCTTGGTCTCAAAGCAACAGTGCTGACTTGTATTTTCAACTACCACAACAAAAAGCTCCCAGAGGATTCACAATTCACCTTCAATTTGTCCTAAAAATGGCACCATTAAAATTTTTAAGAGCTGTGAGGTTACTCTCTCTTTTTAACATCATTCTGGCTTTCTCTCTCACACACACACACACACACAGATGTAAATACCAACATCATAGCACTGAGATGGCCTTGACATCTTAAAATAGTAAATGCTGTGTTAAAATGCAGATATGCGTGTGTGTGTTTGTGGTTGTACATGAGGCCTACCTTTGTTCAGGTGCGAGTTGGCTTTGGTCTTGTCACTGAAGCCCTGGCTGCGTCGGTTCCCAGCAGCACTGACTGAGCCTCTTGGAGGGATGTCACCGCCGGCAGTGGACACCCTCGCTGAGGGGCCGGGAAGTCTGATGGAGTGAGAGAAGCAAAGAAGAGAAAGGAAGGAAGGAAGGAAGGAAGGAAGAGGGCATAAACAGGCCAAACATTAAGTTTGTTTATGAAAGTGACTTAAGGTGATAAGAGTTTACGAGAGAACTTTTGAATATTAGATATAAAGCCCTCCCCTCACACGCTGAAGGAAAACATTTGGTTGCTGCAGGTTTATAACACAGTCTGCGGGGACAAGCACACATCCAGTCTATAGCTTCTAATCACAAACAGGAGGGTATCTCTTAATTAGGATTGCAAGCACCAGGGGAGGAGAGTTGCAGATTTATTACAGTAAGCATTTTAGTGCAGCACAAGTGTGTTCCTCATGTTACTGTATAGCACAATGTGTCGTCCGAAATGTAACATCTGCTATAACAATCCATTTCAGTCAGGGACAACTACTAATGAGGAATTCCCTTCCTGTAAACTCCGCTATAGGACCTGACAAACTAAAACCTTCTTAGTAAAGGTTGCAGCTGAAATTATGGCTAAGCCTATAGCATACATTTTTAATTGTAGTCTGCAGACAAATTTAATCCCCAAATTATGGAAAGCAGCCTATGTGCTTCCCTTGCTAAAAGGTGGAGACCCTTCAGATCTTCACAATTATTGGCCAATTTCCAAAATCTCTATACTCTCTATTCTTGCTAAAGCTCAAATAAACTGTCAATCAAATAACTTGTCAGAGCACAACATTATAACTGATATACAGTCAGGTTTTAGAGCTGGGCACAGCACTGTTACAGCAACTTTGCTGCTATTAAATGACATTATAAATGCCTTGGATTAAAAGGAACATTGCCTTATTTGTTGATCTGTCCAAAGCATATGACTCTGTTGATCATGAGCTACTGCTAAATAGATTAAGTAATATTGAAATAAGAAAAACAACAATCAATCTTACAGAGCAAACACAATGTGTTTCTATAGATTAGAGATTTGCAAGGGTGTCACTCAAGGTTCGATTTTATCCCCCATTTTATTTTCTATATTTATAAATAATATTAGAAATGACATGCAAACTGCTAAACTGCACCTTCGTGCGTATGGCACAGTGGTATATTCAGTTGCCCCTTCACTGAAGAAAACCAAATGTATGACGTTTTCGAGGGCACTGTCCCAATCCCCAGATAATACAACTAAAATGTTTCATCATAAGTTTTTAGGTTTTTGGCTCGACGACAAACTTTCTTTCAAAGTTCATGTTGAAAACCTTGTGAAAAAGCTGAAACTAAGGTTGGGTTTTTACTTGAGAAATAGGGCTTGTTTTAACATAACAGCCAGAAATAAAACTTGTGCAGGCTAAGTGTTTTGGACTATGGTGATGTTGTCTACATGCATGCTGCCTCTAGTACTCTCCACCTTTTAGATTGTGCGTACGATAGTGCTCTGCACTTTTTAACTGATTTCCGTACTCATCATTGTACAATTTATAAACTGGCAGGCTGGCCATCACTAAGTCTATGTGGACAACTTAATTTGCATATGTTTCTATACAAGGCAATGCTGGATATACTGCCACCATATTTGTGTAATCTCCTGAAGCCGAATTCCAGCAGTTTTTTATCTCTGTTCCACCAGGTGGCTCTCTTACCAGATTCCAAGAGTTTTTACTCTTGAAAAAAAGACTTCTCTTACTTACTTACTCCCTGGTCTTGGAATAACTTGCTACATCTAAATGATCTAGTCCCACCATTAAATGCATTTAAAGCCATGTTAAAATGCCATGTAACTGAGAAATGTAACTGTCACATGTGACCTGGCTTAGTCCCTTTCCTTTAAGTGTGATGCTTGTTTGTTTGTTTTGACTATGCTGAATTCTTAAATTGTAACTGGTGTCCTGTCTTGGCCAGGTCTCCCTCGGAAAAGAGATTCCAATCTCAAGGGACTTCCTGGTTAAATAAAGGTTAAATAAAAATAAATAAACTATTGTTTGCTTTTCTTGCAACTCTGCTTGCCCCTAAACACAACTACAGTAATCTCATGGAGACAGATGAGCTCACAACAGCATGGACATATCTCTGAATGGATTGGAAAGGCTGACAGAGTGCAGGTCCCAGAGGAGGAGTTCAGCAGCCTCAGATTACATATCCTGCTCTTTTATTTCACCACATGGATTAGGTCAGGATATTCTGGCCATGGATAAGCCTTGGTAAAATTTTTGACACGTTGATTCCCTATTGTAAGTCGATCCTGTTGCCTTTGGTGAGGTCTGTGAGCCAAGCTGTAATCTAACCAGGCAGTGGCTCACAGACTGTTAATGAAATGCTAATTCACCAGTGCTGACATCATCATCATCCCGGGACTGTGAGACATATGCTGATAAGCAGATTACAGCTCTCTCTGTCTCGGCTCCCCTGTATACATTATAAAAACTCTCATTTCCGACATGCCATTCATTTTGACTGGCCAGTATTTATCTGGCCATTGCAAGGCAATATGTTGTACCACATTATTTCGTCGAGGGTAGACTAAGATAATTTAGCTTTCAATTATGGCAGGACTAGTCAGTATATTGCCTTTGCCTTTTGGACTGGCTGGGTATAGAAGGAATATTCAATTTATTTCCTGTCAAATACAGATAAAAATTTAAATGAAAAAACTTTTTTCACGGTAAATATCATATTTGCTGAAAATGAAGAAGAGGGCTAGGGTTTACAGCACACCAAATCCTCAACTCTGAACCACCTTCTTCTTCTAGGTATTATTAATAATGTTTTCATTTCATTTTGATTCTTTCATATTGGCTGTGTTTGACCATGGTGTTGTTTTGTTGATTCACAGTCTGAAAAATGAGCAGTGGCATCAATCTATTCATCTACACATGCTGACCATGAGGTGGGGCCATTGCATTGCTTTGGAGAGGAGCAGGTGCAATTGTAAACAGAATCTGGGATAGGCAGCATGCAAAACCACATCCTAAATCCAATTTCAAGGTGCGTCATCACATAATACAACACTACATGCTAAAAAAGAGACTTGAGAGCATCACAGTGAACACAGACGGAAGTTAAATTTGAACGAAACATTATAGACACACTCCAGCCACATATTCTTGTTGTGTTAATTATTAATGTCACATTATATGGGGGATGTGCTTAACAAGCACCCACCCCCCCCCACACACACACATACACACACACACACACACAGTTACTTAAGGGTTATCTAAAGGTCTTTCACAGCCCATTTAGCAGACTTGCCAAATGAGGCGCACTGCCAGACAAGCAGGGCCGTCCGAAAATGGAGCCTGGAGCTCTAGTTCCTATCTGCTCAACACTACCACTCATGCATATTAGATAGTGCTTGTAGTAGAGATTGCCCTTAATCATGGACAACATGAAAGTCATTACAAAAGAAACGTTATCCTTGATTAGGGGCAATTTCTACCATCATATTTCCAGGAATGGGATGGGACAGGAGGTGTGGTGGAGGAAAGAGAGGGAGGAGCAAGAAAACAGAAAGACGGGAGAAGCTGACCTAGAGGTCTTTTTCTGACCAAGGGAAAACTTGAGTAGTTTACTCTGAGACCCATCCCTAGAGAAGACAAAAGAAGAGAGATATGGAAGAGGACAGAGAGGTCAGGTTTACATTTATAAATGACAGAAAGCGTGAACAGGAAGATCGAGATGGCAAAATGATGGATTAGAATAGCAGAAAACGCAAGAAAGTGAAGAAAACAAAGACAAACCCATTCACCCAGTTTCAAGGTTATGTTCCTAACATTTCCATTGCGTAAACGGGCCAGTGAGCCTCACCTGGACTGCATCTCGGCCTGTGCTGCTTTCTGGGCTGTAAGGGCAGGAGTCCCATGCGGAGAGTGGCTGAGCTTGGCCGGGGCGCTGCTCTGCTGGCTCAGGGGAGGGTGTGTGCTTTGGGACTGGGCGGCGGGTGGGAGAGAGGGCTGGGAGATCTGCTTCTGGGCCTGCTGCTGCTGTTGTTTGTAGCGGGACAAGCTGAAGAAGAGGCCGAGGATGGCTTTCAGATTACCATTCCGAATCTCTGTGGGTCAGGAAGAAGGACAACGTGGGATTTAAAAGGAAAAGGCAGATGAGGGGAGGAAGGAAAAAGATGTATAGATGAAAGCAAAAGTGAGGGTGAAAGTTGTAGAGAAATTCTACCACTGTAACCATTCAAAATGACAGCTGCAGGGCTGTTCTGTGCTAAGAAACTAAAGCTAACAGATGCTACAGAATAGCATTATGACTACTGTTGTTATTGGCGGTCATTGTCTATTGATATATTGTTGTTATACTGTGACTCATTCCTCATTCTGCTTACTCGTATTAAGTATCACAGGCAGTAAGTATCATTTATACTTATGGAAGTTAAGCCAGCAGCGGATTCCAAACAAATTTGAATGTGAGTGACAAAAAACTGACGAGTTTGTGACCTAAAAGAAAACGGTACGAATTTAATGGTAACAAAGTAACTTCCTTTTAATTCCACAGACTTATATTAGGTTTTAGGGGCCCTGTGTACTTATCGTTAAGAACATACAAGCTGTAACCTGACTTGTTGGCTTCTTTATCTGGCATTGACGCAATTAAGTGAGTAGACTTTAAGTTGCAGAGAGTATAAAAGTATTTTCTTGCAAAGTTGTATTCAACAGCAGCCTGAAAACACAACCAATACAATCTAATTTGCTGTATACTGTTGGCTGTATCTCTCCAGTCTATCTGACTTGCATGTTCTTGGACTGCAAGAGGAAAGTCACAAATACTTGTTACGTGTACTCTTTACAGAATAGGGTAAGCTTTATTGCTGTCACTGTTCTGCACAAAGCAAATAAGTAAAATAACACTAGTAGTATTAGTGCCAGTATTATTGTTCCTAGGTTCCCTGTGTGAATAATATGATGTAAGCCAACATCAATCTTGTTTTGAAGTAGGCTACATTTAAACACTGCACTATGGTAAATTCGTTCTATATAGGGTATAATAAGCCCTATCAAGCCTACATGTTTTAATGTGTACTGTCTGGCATTAATGTAGTGTGTCCTGGCAAAAGAGCATGCCAATAAAAATGCCTCAAAGTATCAAGTTGCCA
This sequence comes from Micropterus dolomieu, assembly GCF_021292245.1. Classification (NCBI taxonomy): domain Eukaryota; kingdom Metazoa; phylum Chordata; class Actinopteri; order Centrarchiformes; family Centrarchidae; genus Micropterus; species Micropterus dolomieu. The sequence goes on along the minus strand of NC_060169.1, from coordinate 5,205,381 downwards.
TTCTTGATCTTTTTCCATAGCAAGGACACGTGTTTAGCAGTTAAGTCTGGCCTGGCTTGGCCTTAGGTCTACCTCTTTGCAGAAGTACAGGAGTCCAGCTTACCCTCTGAAGACAGACCCTGGATGTTGACTCCTTTAGCTGCCAGGAAACTGAGGCAGGCATCGATGTTCTCAATCTAGACAGAGAGACACAGACACAGCTGTAAGACACTGCACCCTGCACATTTCCATTTGAATTTGCATATTTGTATAATGTGAGGAAGCATGATGGTCTGTCTTTTGCACGCCTCTCCTGAGAGCGTAATGGCAACAATTGGAAGGGAAACCTATAAATCTATCTACAAAGGAAAGCTGGCAGCACAAAATCGACTAAACCATTCCAATTTTCAGAAAAGAGGTGCTGAACATCAACACTGACAAGGATGAAAATGTTGGGAATACAGATCAGATATCCTTCAATATATATTGATTTGATACTGTTGGACCAGTGAAAAATAGGCTGCTATAATGGGAATTATTAACACTAAATGTGTTTATGTTCATTGGATTGATACTATCCTCAAAATGTATTTTATATATATATATATATATATATAAAATTTAAAATGCTAGTCCAAATGGATATTACATATACTAAATTAAAATGCATTGTCAGCATAACAGACAATTATGCTGATTCACTGACAATAGCTTTAATTTGTATGAATGTATGAATCTTGCTTAGGAATATTAGGGTTATGTACAAGGAAGATTTTTGCAAAACGTTTTGCAAACTAGTTTTTGAGATATTAAACTTTAAGACAAACAAATGGTCCCAAAACCGTAACCTCTCTGGTGGACATAAAAAGTATAGTTATTCATACCAGCATTGGAAAGTGGTAAGAAAGTCACCCATATATCTGGTGACTGACTGTTCATATGTGCAAAGCACAAAATGAATATTGGCCACATGGTGACATAGTCAAAACAGGTTTCAAACCAAGCAGACTTTTGTCAGCAGAGCAACAGAGAAGCAAACCATCTATACTGACTAAGTTGCTATGACAGCAGCCTTGGCAACATGAGCAGACTGCTGAGCTGTCACTGGACTGCGAGAGGATTTGATAGGCAGACAGGCTTTGTTTAGAGCCCATGTGACCCATTATATACACACCGAGCCTGATGGCTGGCCCACGTAATCACAAAGAAAACCACATAAAACAAGTCATCAAGCAGAGCCATAGCAGAATGGGCGATCAAAGTTTACCAACAGTGGTTTTCGGATGAGCAAACACAGGTACAACATAAAAGATATCAATTTGGCACAGTCATTGCTCTCTCATTTTACATCTAGAGGTAGACAATAAAGGTGATGTTCTAGACAGTGCGATTAATTGACATTTAAAAGCATGGATTTTAGCATTTTTAGCATGACATTAGTACAAGTGAGAGAAGATCTATCACACACTGAGACAAATCTGCCACAATGTACTTACAGCAAACCCATTTTGAAAATACAACAGCTCAAATATATTCTTACAGCCAAGTGAGTACAGATATAGAGCAGTGATACTCCAAGTGGTTTCGAAACTAAAATACATATGAACCATGTCCTTTGTAAACGAAGCAGGGTGTGGGCTGTAACCGGGAGGGTCGTGCTCACTAAAGATTAATGACATGATTACACTTAATATGCACTGACTAAATATAGCTTGACCTACAGCTCCCTCTGTGGTTCTCCTGTTAGGAAGTATCCGGCTGTGAGGTGAGAAGCTGAAGTAAAAGCTCATTTACATCTGCCTCTACTGAGATATCTTAACGTCTACTCACTGCAGATATATCCACTCGTGTCCAACTAAACCTATGAATCTAAATCCACTAAACCACAAGTAACTGATGATTAAACTGTTACTACTGATGTAGTGCTACCCATCTAAAACCATACCTCTATTAGTTACCACTACTATTACTACTACTACATTTATATAACTTCCACTAGACTTACTATAGTTGATGTATTATTATTGTACATTACTATTAGTTACACTTGCCACATTACTACTATTTGCATCCACAGCTGTGTTACTATTAGTAACATCTTGTGCCATATTATTATTTGTCACATTCACCACATTACTTTTATTTACATTCACTACCATCCTACTGTTGTTAGTCAGTTAGTCAGTAATATTCCCTGGCATATTACCATTAGTTATGTCCACTACCATATTTTTTATCAGTTAAACCAACTACTTTATTACTATTAGTTTCACTACCATAATAAATTGCAGTTACTACCACATTATTATTACTGTAGTTACACTCAGTACCATATTACCATTAGTTACTTCAGTTACCATAATACTATCAGTTAACCCACTACTGCATTACTTTTTGTTACATCCCCTACGTCCACATCCATATTACTATTAGTTACACACCCTAGCAGTTACTACTGGTTACATACAACATCATATTTTCATCAGTTAAACCCACTACCATATTACTATTACATTTACTACTCAACCGCTATTACTTCCATTCACTACCACAAAATTAATAGTTATTAGTTACCGTATCCTAACTAGATTATCACTGGCTACATTTACAACCTGGTCACTAATAACTATATTACTGCTGGTTTTATTAATACGCAACCCCCGTCCACTACCGGACTATAACTAAATATATTTATATGCATACTTGATTACTACTTTCTGCATCATCTATGGGAAGTGACATCCTTCACTGTTTTACCACTATCTTATTATTCAATCTACTACTTGATTACTACTAGTTAATCCACTTCTAGTGTGAGAGCCATACCTATCTGAACCATGTTAGTGTGAGGAGAGGCTGGCAGACTTCAGGTCATTGATTTGAGTTGAAACAACAGTGCTGCCCCTGATGTAATTTCCGTCACCTCTGACCTTAGAAACAGCTGTTAGATGGGCCGACATGTGCTGTCCTTTGAGGTGATACAGCAGAAAACCTAGGAATAGTAGGAATGCAGACTATGGTCTACTCTGAATACCACAGGCTCCTTAAATATAAACCTGTCTTAAATACCCCTCTAACCCCATCGACATACCTAGAGACTTTTTTTTAATACCCATGGCCTACACTTCATCTGAGTGACTGAACCACTCCCCTGTCCCAAATTCCCCGGTATAGCTGAAGTTTAAATAGCAGCAGCCTGCAGAAAATATGCTTCATTAAGATACCTCATCACAAATGCCATGCCTGTCCTGCTGAGATAGTTCACCTCTCGGAGGGTATACATACTGAAACCTCTTGCTATTTAAAACCGGAGCTCAGAAAAAACAGGAACACTATTCAACTTAACAATCCTCCATCAGCTACAGAGCCTGACATCTTACCCATCCATCCATACATCCATCGTCAACCACTTATTGTACATCTTACCCAGTCTGTTTCTAAATAATATACCAATCACTTTATATATGGTAATATCACTTAGGAAATCCTCCCTTGTGTATTCTTTACCACTGAGCAGTCTGTAATGTTCAGTACATTCCATAGGTTACTGCAAAAGCTGCGGTGTTGCTGTGCATATAACTATAACACCCCCAGTTTGAAATTCAGCTGGGGACCTTTATTATATGTCTGCCCTCCTCTCTCTCTTTCCTCATTTCCTGTCACTACACTACTGTCAGCTATCAAAACTAAAGGCAAAAATGCCAACCACACCAATATATTTTTATCTTTGTAATCCAAAAATAAATAGATTATTTTGACAAGGATTTATGGTTTACAAAGTCTTTATCACTTAAAAACTATAATAATAATTTGTCATTTACAACTTCTGAAATGCAAAGATATTACTTTAAATAGAATACCTTTGGATTGTTGAGCTGCTGCGGAAATAAAACAAGATTCGGTTCATCTGATTGGCTAAAGTTGCGTCTAAATTAATTATTAAGTTTTAACACATTACTCTTAATTCATCCATTCATTGCAGGCTTATTGAAAATAAATTTACTTGAAATCAAGTTTAATCCGTTATTAACAGGAATATGAAAGTTGGACTACCAAACAACAAAATTAAACCAGAAATACAATGTAAGCTGTTTTCTGCAAGACTGTAAGAGTCATTTTGAGCTGTTTTAATATCTACTTTCTAGCCTCATTCTTTGGCTCATTACGTTTTAGTTCTCCAAACACTTTAGCGCACGTTAGGACAAGTGGCTGATGGATGATTGAAAACTAACTCACGTAAAAGTAAAATTAGAAAGATTACACAATGCTCAAAAATATACACCAAGTAAGCAGACATACAAACAGTCAAAAAGAGTAAGACAACTAAATCCAGAGAAGGGAATAAAATACCTCTAAACAAGCCCAGATAACAATCTCTCAAATGCAACACCGTGACACCACCAGTAGTTCCTACCTGCCTGGATTTGTGATCTGTTCCTGCAGTGTGACTGCTCTGCCCGACCTTACACCTCCATCCAGGCCACCGTCACCTCCTGCTCTGCTCCGGCTCCGGGCAGCAGCATGGGGCTGGCCAGCCAACAGCCCTCTGAACAAACACACGTATTCCCATCACAGGGAAGCTATTGTTGTGTGTGTGTGTGTGTGAGAGACAGACAGAGCGAGCGATAGCTCTACAGCTCTGTGAGCCCCCTGTCCCACATGGTTTGTGTTTTATGATTATTAATTAGTAATTCATTTGTTGTATTTTTATATTTTATAAATATACTATTACCTCCCTTCCATAGACCCTATAGTTCTCTATGCCCTGCAGAGTCATACAAATAAAACCTCTTGAATTGAGAGCGAGAGAGAGAGCGAGAGAGCGAGAGAGAGAGCGAGAGAGCGAGAGAGAGAGCGAGAGAGCGAGAGAGCGAGAGAGAGAGATTGCGCTAAATAGAGGGACAGAGGGAGTGTGTGTGAGCAAGAGTGTTGCGTGTCTGAAGCAGGATTTGACTCATAGGAGCTTTTGAAGACTGATACTGAGGCAGGTATTTTTAAACCAGAGTTGCTGACAGCCAATCCTAAGCAATGATTTTCAGTACTTAAATTTGACGGTTTTCATGTCAAAACCTTAGAAGTAATGAGTCTGTTGCACAGAACCTTGTCCTTGTCGGAATGAAAAAGTCTTGTAGACAGCAAGAGCATCAAGGGAGGCAAATTACTTAAAACTTAAACTAGACTGGTGTTTCTATTGGCCTGTGAGGCCCACTGAGAGACAATCTGTGAAATCGAGCTACAAGAAGAAACACAAGTGGTCAGACATGGAACCAGAAGTGGGTCCCTATACAGTGACGCATGTTTACACAACAGACAGTTTGGGAAATAATTTTACGGTTTGCCTGTTTTGTCTCCCAAATAAGTTTGGCAAACCTAATTTCAGCAATGTCGCTTTTCCTTGATCTCAGCAATTAACTTGGTGGGTACCATGTTATTATTAACGAACAAATCTACAAAAATAGGTGCTGAGTTGTATTGTAATTAACCGGGATTATTCTTTAAACTGTGAGTTAATAAAAAAAAAAAAACATTACTGACCAAATTAATAAATCAATTAAGTATCCAAAAAGCCCAACAGTGCAGGTGTTCCAATTCTATTCTGGTCTTATTAGGAGAAACCTCCTTCCTACTATCACTACACAACATAATTGGCTGATATTTCAGAAAAACCGAGACTTGGCCTGATATGATTATGACTCTAGCATCACAACACCAGCTTCGTTGCTGAAAGTTCTCGTTTCATTGAGCTGTTGGGTCTTGTGGAGTCTGATCACGCAACATGGTTGTGGAATAACGTGTTATGTCCGTGTGTGTTTAGTGAAATCTGTTAGTATCTGCCCACACATACTTACACTCTCTCAGGAGGTTTCACACATTCCAGCTACCAGCTCACCTGCTGAACTTTGACATCTAACTCAATAATCTTCTCTCTCTTGACTGGGAAATGTATGCAGAGGTTTCAACATCTCAGAGAAGTGCTGCTTTTCATTGCTTATTTATAAAAAAATAAAATGCATCAGAAGCTATGACGCACACCAGGATGCAAAATCACACACATCAATTTCAGCCTGCATATTCAGTTTTTTTCCTTCTGCATTTTTATAGACTTGCTGCTGTTTCTTTGTATCCATGTATGTATTCATATTATATTCACAGCATGCATTTGCTCTTTTGAATGTATCATATTTAAATATGATTCTTATGAGATTTATTATTCTTTATTTTTGTTTTTGATGTTCGTAGTCATCCTCAGGCTGACACTGTCTGCTTTCACAAATAATATCAAGCGTTTCCTCTGGCTACATCAGCATCTCCCTGCTGAACTTTGCACAGAATAATTACGGAAAAGCTTCTTTAATTTGTTGTATGAAAACACCTTTGGGTTATCTTTGCTTGTTCAGAAGACTTTTGTGAATTTGTTTTTATTTAAAAGAGGCCACATTTTTCCAAGGAAGATGTTTCTGGAATAATTAACTGTTGTGTCATATCTTCTATGAATAGACTAACTGTTACTGCAACAGATTACTTGTGCAACAAATGAGCACAGTATGTCTGTGTGCACCCTGGCAGCTTAGACAACCAGTCTTCAGGGCCATTAACGTTCTCTGAAATAAAGATTTGGGCTTTGTTATATTTGGTTGCTTAGAAACTGTAACTGTGAGCTCTCTGTAGTTTTTTTGTCCACCATGTGATCACCTGAATCCTGACCAGCTGACACAGTTGGGGATTTCACTTTCTCTCACACGCACACAAACAGAAATTACCGCTCCCTTTGATCAAACATTTACCAGCCTGATGAATCATTAATAAAACATATCTTGGATCTTTTCCTGCTTACCTGCGTAAAGCTTCACCATCTACAAAAATACTAAAATTCACTTGCTTCAAAAAAAGCAACTATCTATCTACCCACCAGTCTGACAGACAAATGTGACTGTGTGCACTGAAGTTAAGTACCAGGTGTGTTCCGATGAGGTAAAAACCGTGTGGCCGTGTGACGCTGCACTTGAAGGTGAAACAGAATAATAAAGAAAGCTCTATTTTCAGGCCAGTTTAATACACGATCACAGAGTATCAGCAAGGAGCCTGACATGAAGTGGAAGAGCTGTTTCCTCATTTAACATTCCTCAATGGTTGTTGATGTTTCTTTCAGTCTGTTTTTCCTTAGGCCCATTAAACACCTGGTCCTGCTGGTTTCTACCTGTGTGGCTGTCTGTCAGTCTACCTACTTACCTCTCCCTCTCTCTTTTGCAGTGGTAGAAAATAGGCAGACAGGAGAGGACAAACCAGTACAGCATAAAGTGTATTAAGAATACAATTAAACCCAAGAGTCTGTCCAAGCACCTAAATTACATTACCAAGACAGAAACCCTTTCACTAATACAAACAAAGTCTCTTTCACTCCTTCTTTCTCTCTCAATATCCAGTAGAGAAGCAAAGTCTAAAGGACCACATGATTAAATTTGTAAATATATAAATAATGGAGTATTCATACATTTCTGATGTAAATATATGTATAAAGTGTCCAAAATCTCATCTGCTGAGGGCCACGAGAAAATAATAATAAAAGGCTCAGTTCCTCCAACATACAAAAAAACATATCTTTTCTCACTTAGACCATGTGGATCTTGCCATGCAAAACATTTTGGTTTTATTGGTCTGTTTTGAGATATCTGTCACTTCAACCCCCTTACAATCGAGGTGAAATTAATTTAATTTGTCGTAATTACAGCACTGTTGAAATGCCATTTTAAAAAAATCAACAGCAACATCTCTTTCAGGAAACAGTGTCCCGGTGCTCTGGATAATATGCAGAAAATGCTGCCGACTGTTTTTAATTGAACTACCTTTAAATTCTGCACAACTTTGTTGGACCACTCCACAGTATCTGAAGTAAAAAGTAAATTAATCCATTACCAGATTTTAATGCTTTGACGAGACAGCCTGTATATGTTTGTGTGTGTGTCTCTGTGTTTGCGTGGCATCCTGTGTGGTTTTAACAGCTCTGTGTCAAATCAACACCCTCAGTCTGGGCTGAACCCGCACAGACAGACACAAACAAACACATGCACACACACAAAGCCTGACTGGGTGGCAAAGCAATGACCCGACTATGGGGGTTCGTTTAACGAGGATGTGACAGTTGTAAAAACGGCCTCTCACTTCGGCCTGGATAGCCTGCATGCTAATCAGCTAGCTTGAGTGTGAGATGAGAGAGAGGTTTGTTCCACTGATGGAGCTTATTTCCATGTTTATTCATTTAGACGGAGGTTAAGTTAAGTGGTGGTAATTGGCAGCAGCTTTGGGGGTTTGAAAGCAATGAAATAAAGTGCAGTAAAAGTGGGCTCTCAAACTCCTCCACCCCAGCTACTAACTAAACTCTCAAGACCTGAGTGTGTTTGTTTTGACAGTATTACAACACACAAAGCACACATTTGCATAATGACTACGGTTGCACCTGCCCTTAGCACTGCTTGAGTGCCTCAGGTTTTGCTTTAAAGCTGACAAACCTACTGAGATTATAAGCAGCGATCCAAAAATACTCATACACACACAAACTGCAAGATCTGAGCTTATCCATGCAAAATAAAAGCAGATTTTGACAGCCATTATCCAATAAAAAACATCACATTGCTTAAATGCACACTTAAAAATATTTTTTGTTTTCCTTTTGACTGGCAGACACCCCATCTATGAACATGTAGCGCACTAACAGACATATTTTTAGAACCACTTGATTTGTCTCAGAAGCATCCTTGTCTTTAAAAGAAAAATGCTGGTTTGGGTATCTGTGACTGTAGCAGGCTTGTGATTGGCTCAGCCACTTACCTACCTGCCTGCCGACCTGTGCACTCTCTGCCCAAGCACTCATTGTGCATGAAAATTTTTTTGGGGGAGTGGCTTTAGAGGTAGGCCTGAAGAGAGGGGGTGGGTATTTTTTTGGGGTTGGATACTTTATAAATCTAGCAGTCTCTTGCTAGTTTCACCAGCGTTACCTACTCTAGCTTTAAAGGTGCATGGAACAACAGGATGAAGTATAGTAATAAGGATCCATGTGGGTAATGAAAAAGAAAGGTTCAGGCATCAGCTGTGCTTCCACTTCCTCCTCAGTTGTTAACTATGGGTGTGTACCCCCCCGCTTTGAGAGGCTTCAGTAGTCTGGCTGGTGGCCAAAAATAGCCCCCTTCAGCTGGCACACACGGCCCAATTTGAGACCCTTCACATTCAGCGGAGGGCAGCCCTGCCCAGGGCATTGTCGGCTCATTTCCCACAGAGAACACAAAACTATGAAAACACTGAAATCCCACCAGCAGCGTTACAAAGGAAATCCCACTAACATCTCTGCTAAATGTCACTGTAGACAAAATCACATCATAATTGGCTAAAACATTTTCTTTGTCATCAGCGCTGATGCTCCCTGCCTGCCTTTACTCCTGGAGATGAGAGGAATGCTGCCTCCTTTGCAACTGTAATAAGATGAGGCAAAACTGTCTCCAAAACCAAAGCCTGTGATGTTTTCAACTGAGAGCCAACTGCTAGAAGTCTGAGCCAGAGGTTTCACAGATGGCAGCCCGCAAGACCACAAAAGTAAAAATAAATGGACTAACCATTACCATCTACAACTATTCACCAGTGACTTTTGAACCACAGCTCCCAGTGGGGGCAACATGAGTTAGTGAGATGGGACATGAAAGAGGTTTGTTTCTTCTCACACACACACACACACACGTAAATATCACCATGTTCTGTCAAAACAAACACTTACCATCTGAGAACGGCTCTTGGGACAGCCATTGATATCGTCAATCTTCTCATTGGCTGAGGACGGACCGAAAGAGGAGGCAGAGACAGAGAGAGACAAGAGCAGAGAATCAAATCTCTTTTCAGGCGTGTTTAGTTAATGTAATCCTCTGTTTTATTTCCAGTGGCGATCCCTGAGTGTGTGTTTCCCAGACAGTTGCTGGCTGAGTGAGGAGAGCAGAGGTGTTCATGCCGGTGACTGTGACCCCCCCCCCCCCCCCCCCCCCCCCCCCCCCCCCCCCCCCCCCCCCCACTCCCCTCCCACCGAGACATGAAACACTATCTGGTCACAGCAAATGGGAACGGGGCCGCTGGGGGCCCGACCGAGATGCATGTTGTGCTGCTTCTTTTCAAAGGGGGTGTGTGTGTATGGTGTCAAGGATTCCTCCCATCTATTAGAGGCCCAGCCCACAGCAGCTGAGACACGGCCGTCAGCTCACAGCTGACAACTGTGCCAACAGCACGGCCTCCTGCGTCAGGAGGCACGGTTGGGCCCACAGTGCAGCTCCACCTCAGGACCACATATTGCATCACCTACCCTGTGAGAGAATACTCCTCTATCTTCCCAGTGAATGAATATGTAGTCTTTTAATGTGTTCTTGTCATCTGTCTTCTAAAACAGACCTAACTGTAGACGATGGTCTCAATAGACACTCACAACCAGACTTTATAACGGTGGTTCTCAAATCTTTTGGATTGTGACCCCTTAAAACAAAGCTGCATATGTTCACGCTGCATATGTCCACGTATTTTAAGTAGTTCTACCCAAAAAAAGGTTTTCCTTCCACTGAAATATTTTTTATTGATTTTCGTAATAGTGGTTATAAGGTGTGAGTAGTGAAAGGTAAACTATTCAGTTAAAAGATAGAAGAAAAAACTTTAACTGCTTAAAATATATGTTGCTGTACGTTTCTATATACATATATACACTGAACAAAATTATAAACTTTTGTTTTTGCCCCCATTCATCATGAGCTGAACTCAAAGATCTAAGACTTTCTCTATGTACACAAAAAGGCCTCTTTCTCTCAAATATTGCTCACAATTCTGTCAAAATCTGTGTTAGTTAGTGCTCCCCAATACAATGAAACTGCACATTTTCGAGTGGCCTTTTAAAACACGTTTTCTTGACAAAACGTGTTTTGGAGACCAGCCAGCGGGTAACAAAGTTGTTGTCAGCTCTATAGTGTGTGACCCCCTGTCACCGATCAGTCACGTTATGTGAACACCACGACGACTTCAAGACTCCTGTCACAAGATGGCAAGTTGTGTAGTCTGAGCAGCACAGTGATCGGCCAACACTGAAAGTCGTGTAGTCTGCACGAGCCACGGACCTTGCTGAAATTTGTTGCACAGATTACATTCATGTTTGCCTCAAGGGCAGTTTCATAAGAACTTTACAGATGACCTTGATCTGAAGGTTTGCCTCTTCCAAAATGCTGACCTCGAGTGTGAGTTTGTCAAATAGCTGAACAGGTGCGACATCCGGTCCCACTATGGCTGTTCTGACATCAGCGGGCTGCTCAGGTTTCACCAGCGATTGTGCGGTGTGAGGTTTTCCCAATTGACAGGAGGCAGCAGGCAGAAAGGTAAGGGCAGAACTTGTGAATTACTCTGGTTGTTGTTGTTTTAATATGAGAGAAGACCAGCAGTGGTCAGCTGTCTGAATGTACTGGATGAAGTTGATGATGATGTGGCATGTTTTGCCCACAGGAACCTTTTCAGGAATACAGATACCTTTTAAGGGAACTCCAAGGGGTTTTACCGGCATGTTTTATGATAAAAATTACAGTTTTACTTGCTGAGCTCCAAAAAAAGTCTCCTCTCAGGAGGAAGAACTTTTCTTTGACTTTCTGAAGCCACCAAGACAGACTGCTTCAATATAGTTCCATATTCAAGCACATAAATAAACAGAAAACAATCAGCAGATCATTGCTACACTGCAACATGCAAAGTACTTTTTTGTTGAAGCAATTACCTGATTACAAGCAGCCAACATATGATGGCAGGAAGCTGGACCCATTGAGGAATGTTACCGTACAAGAGGAGGAGGCCCTTCAGCACATTTCACATATAGTGTATAAAATTCCTTATGACGCAAACAAGCCTGATCTAACTCTCAAAAAGGAATCACATGCAACAGCAACAGTGTGAGAACAGTGAGACTCTTCTCTGAACAGGATGACACTGAGCAGATCATAGGAAGCATAAATCTGTGTCAGAGACGAGAGGGAAGAGCCGGGAGCACAGGGAAGCAGGGACATGCTGAGTCACCGGTCAGCTGCTCTCAGCCTGCTTCAACCTCAAGGCTGCGGGCAGATTAAATGACAGGCTGAGGATGGCCAGGTGAAATGACAAGACTGATGATGACACAGATGGGTGTGAAGGGGTCAAAAACACAGAGGAACAGCCCACTTTCACAGCCTGCATTAGGTTCATACTTCTGTTGTCACGTGAACCACTGTCTGTTTAACTTATGGTTGAAGGATTACAAACGTTCTTATTCAAATAACAGTCATGAGACACTATCTATATGTAGATATACCTTTTTATTGTTGGTCTAAACCAATAAGAAAAAGGGGACTGTAATTAATATGTAGTGTAGAAGACAACTTACAGGTTGGTTTTCACAGGCTGATATTTTATTTAATTATTTTGTGTTCTTATATAGTAGTACACTGCATTTCTCTCCTGTCAGCAGTTTGTTTAAAGGACATAGTTCTGTTAGTCAGTACCCTTCAGTAATAATGTACACATTATCATACTTCATACTTGTATCATACTTCATTTTGCAGATTTTCGGAATCAAAAGTGCGTTTTCCTTACCTACGACCTGTATGATCTCAGCCAGCAGCACTCCGTCTGTGACGTCTGTTTGCAGGTCCTTGATCAGACGCTTGTGCCCTGACTTGGAAAGGTAGTGGTTGGCCCAGTCTGTGTAGATCTGCGGTCAGACACAAACACAACAACGGCGTTCAGTTATGAGCCGACAAAAATAAAATCCATTCCAAAATACAGGCAACCCCGTCAGGTGGCCCACGTGTTTCAAACTCCATAAACACTTGAAAACTACAAAAGGTATAAACGCTTGAAGCAAATTTACGACTAATAAAATAACAACATGGTTGAATGGGAGCAGAGTAGCCCTCTTTCTTTTGTTGGGGCTCCGATCTGGCATATATCCGCGTGGTATTCAAATTGGGGCCATTGTGCTCAGCCAGGGCATTCATCTCGAAGCGCACGGCGGCTGTTTTCAATGGGCCATGCTGACATCACTCTCTGGGGACAGAAAAGACCCTTCACTGCCTGGGGGGAGGAAAGGAGGGGGGCAGAGCAAGCATCTGAATAATCTGAATAGCTTCCTTCATAATTAGTCACCAAACTCTTTCTCTTGACGCTCTCCCATCAAGGGAAGTGAGTTTCTATTTCTGGTGAGATAAAAAAAGACCCACATAGGTTGTTGAAAAGTTGCACACAACATTATTCCTAAAAAAAGAAGAAGTTACTTTTGAGAACCTGAGACCTCATGAATCTACCTCGATTTGCAGCATTGTTCGGCTTGTCTGTAAAGTGCAGAGGCTCTGTTTAACAAGTGTAACTTCAGAGCAGTTTTTCCCCCACAGGGATCTGAAACATGTGCGACAGCTCGGCTAAATTAAGACACCTCTCCCTCTACGTCTCACTCTCGTTTCACACAAACCCAAAAACTGTTAGACCAGTGTGGTGAAAAAGATGACAGAGGAGAGACAATCAGTATGTTTAAGTACACGTAGGATAAGTTTGCTTTCAAAACTTTTTGGGAGATAGGCTTTCTGCCTTCCTTTTTTCCTAACCCTAACCAATTAGTTTTAGTGCCTATACCTAACCAAGTAGTACGTCTGGCAGAAAACCCTGAGGACAAACTTCTCCCATGTGCAGTTTAAGTAACCGGGTCAGCTTTCTGCAGTAATCTGATTTTTTTCAGTTTCACATAAACAAGAAATCTGATTTCCACTGCTCATGGAGAAACCAGATTTCTTAGCTATGCACATTTATTACCAGGTTTCTGGCTTTTTGCATTAACACACAGGCATGAAAGGAAAGTATTGCTGTGACAACAGTGCAGCAGCATTAAACAAATACTCATTACTATAATAATAATAATCTTTATTTGTAGAGCATTTTTCAAAAACAAGTTACAAAGTGCTTTAACAAGTGTAAAGACAATAATACTATATATAGTTATGCATTCTTACTGTATATTCAAAATAATTAAATCCACAGGCAGAGTGAAACTGAAAGTGGGGGCGTTTCATACGGACGCTTAAGGGTACCTTTAGCGTAAAATCCTTACGCTTTGTCACGCTGTCTGAAAGCGTCAGTTGTGACGCATTGAGGTTAGAATGTGTTTCCATCAGCTGATTTTGAGCCAATAAACCAGGCTACGGCAAGCGTTGTTACGTTGACGTTACACATGGCTGTAATAAACAAGACGTATGGGTTCCAAACCAGACACAAAACCAGTCGCATGAACCTGATGGCCACTGATCTGAGAAAAATGGAGAGTTCCTCAGAAATGTGTTTCAAGCGGTATGTTGCTACCAGCCATGGCTCCCCACGTTATGGGAATATCCGATGTCATGCCGAGTTTTGCATGCCTGCCGAGTATTACATGCACCTCCAAATACTGCTTTTAAGCGCTAATATCCTTGGTGGGGTTCGTGATAAATGATTCTATTTATTTTATGAACGTTTAGAGTCGTTAATATTTTGTTACACTCAGTAGAAGTAGCGTTCATTGAGATTCAGCAAAAATTCGCGGTGATAACCCCGTTTGATCAGCGTGCAAAGTAAAGTATCTAAAAAGGACCTTTAAGAGGTGAATGCATAATTCGGCAGAACAGATGATGAAGACTACCTGCCGGGATTTGCATCCACCTTTTTTCTCAACATAAATGAGCGTTACCAGCTGCCACGTGCAGGAAATTCTCGCAGGTATGCAGAGCTCTGCACAAACGGGCAAGAGGCCGACAGCAGAAACAGCTGATAAGACGTGAGTTACAAGTTCGCTACGTCAGAACTTATTCAGGAAAAGTGTTTCCATCTCCTATTTAGCGCATTTACTCTTTTTGGACAAAGGCAAAAACCACCTCAAGCTAACGTAAAATACGTTTTTTGCGAAATTAAGGATTTTTTCCCCGAATTTTGCAGTTTCCATCAACCTTTTTCTAATATAAATGCGCATTAAAAAACGTTGATGGAAACATGGCTTATGTCTGTTTCGATAGGTTAAGGGAAAATACTGACCACTCACTTACAATACTTAAAATATATTAGCTATGGCTCCAAAATAAGGTCAAGGGTAGGGGAAAATTCAAATGACTGATTTGCTGCATGTATACACACATTTTACAGTGACCAGCAGTTACCACATTGCCACCATATTTTGTATAAATGAATTTTCCCCCAGAAACCTGGTATCTAAGGTGCATGTAAACTTTCTCAAGAATTTAAGCCTTTCTCGCACTATAGTGAAACTCAAATGCATGAACTAGTTCCGAATGAGTGTGCAGCATTATTAAGGTCAAACCTTGGCACAAACATGGACTCACAACATGCACGAGGAGGAGTGTGACATGGTTGTGACCCTTGTTTTTTATCTTTGCACTGTAAAAAGACCAGGAGCTTTTCTGCCATGCTACTCATCGGAAGAATCACTGCTCTAACAATGGCTCACAACAGGTGTTAGCACTTTAAAAGACTCACACACACACAGACCACACACACTACTGCGTTTTCATTTTAAAATGGAGAACTTTTGCTACATATGCACCTCCCGTCCAGACTAAAACAGCGAAAACGAAGAACTAAAACTAGGGAAGTTTGAAAATGCTGCCAACCCTGTTTTTCGTTTTGAAACTTTAGTGAAGATGGGCAAAAACGGAGGACTTAAGAAATGATGACGCAGACGCTCAGCTCTCTGATTGGGTCACGCAAATTAGAAACAGGATGCTACTGTAGCTACTTTTAACAGGGCATTTTTATTAAAATATTTTGTACTGTGCAAATAACACTTATAGCCTACACTTGTACTGTGTATGTCACCATATTTACTTTGTGACGACTCCCAGACTGCTTTCCGCCGCCACAGCCACTTTTAACTTCCGTGTTACATTCACTAACAGTCCCAGCTCGTTTGTAGTCCATTCAAAATAAAATCTGGTGTGGTTCTTCGTCTGTAGTACTTTATGTTTTCGCCAAATGTTATTGTAACTACGGAATAGACCATCTGCTTCATGTTTACACCGGCATGCCCAGTGTACATGAACGGCCACTAGATGTGCTTTTTCAGTTGTTTTAGTATAGACAGATCAACTTTGATACGCACCTAAAACGCTGGTGTGGACGGAGATATGGAGTAGTGTAGATGGGCCCGCCCATACATACACATGTATTCACGCACAAGCTCAGATGCAAAAGGTTTATGAGAGTACACGACCACACATTAAACACAAAGAGCCTTGGAGCAAAGTTTAAAATCACAGAGGCTGCATACCCAAACACAAATGCATGGTTATAAAAAGACTATTGAGTGACACACAGAGCTAAAAAAGCCTTCAAGCGGTAGGATTAGGCTCTATGCTTTCAATTCACACTGTCAGCTGGTCATGGAGAAAAGGAAGTGCAATGTTCAGGAGCTTTTGTGTTTGTGTGTGTGTGTAAGCTTTCTTTGAAGTAGTTTCGGGCAGGTAAATTGAGGGGTTGGAGCGTAATTAAAATCAAGGTGAAATGGGTAGCTGTCAGTCACAGAGCTAGAAATCACATGGGAGTCGAACAGCCTGAGGGCATGCGGGGGGCCATGGGGAGGTTGTGAGAGGAAAGAATTGGGGAAGTGCGCAAGTCACAACAGGCTGCTATTAAGTCCTGAAAATGAAACTTTTCAAAACACATTTTGTGTCTCTGATGTCTTCCTCTCAGCCAAAACATTGGGTCCAAATTAAATGTGATATTAGGTATTAGGTATAAGTTAAATTTTGAACAGGAAACATGAAGAGGTGACACATTTTAGCACTGTGATCTAGAGAGACATTGTACATTGGCCAGAGCCATTTTGAAAAAGAGATTACAATTTCAAATTTCTTAAAAGTACACAAATCAATATTTATTTATTTTATATAAAGTATAACTACTATGAAAGGCCTCACTTGTATTAGAACTTCACAGAATCATAACCTACTCTGCTGCTCTGCTGAGCTTCAGCTTCTTTTAGCTCACCGTTTTGGTTTTATGACAGATCTACTCTACGGTCAGTTGTCACAACGTCATTTCCACCTTCAGCAGGTGGCCAAACAGTAGACACACTTAAAATAGCAAGAAGATACATATCTACATCATTTTGTGACAGAACTTTCACACTTTCATTCATAAATTCACCCCATCTGTGTTGCGAAGCTCTGACTTTTGGGGCTTCCGTGGCCTGTGACCGGGATCTGACGTCACTTACCAAGAAACAACAACACAGTTGCCTGATGGTCAATCAGTTTAAAAATGAACTAATGTGAATAACTAAGGGAGATAAGAAACAAAACCAAACTACACTCAACGTATTTTCTTATGTCTGCCCCTGAAGCTCGATGTATTAGTGAAAGCAGTGGTGCTTATGGGGTGTCGCTCTGGGACGCGTCGCTCTGTGATGGGTCGCTCGGGGATGGGTGACGCTGGGAGGGAAAAATGACAATATACTGACTACAATAAACTAGACTTCACCACTGGCTAAATGTGTAAATAGGAAACTGTTAGATAATGTTAGCCATGACAACCTTATCAGGTTAAGGTGAAAAGCAGGCATCTGATCTGAGAGGTCTTTTAATAAGCTGTATGGTTAGTCATATTGACTTAATGTGTATCACATCACACATCTACAGCAGAGTCTCTACATCTGAGGGAACCACTGCATATTGAATAGGACATTTAATCAAACTCTCCAGGGTTTTAAACGACTGGTGAATTGATCCTGTCATTATATCAGAAATTGAATTAATTGAATGGATAAGAGGGTGAGGTACAGGCTAA
Source organism: Micropterus dolomieu (assembly GCF_021292245.1). NCBI lineage: Eukaryota > Metazoa > Chordata > Actinopteri > Centrarchiformes > Centrarchidae > Micropterus > Micropterus dolomieu. Next base: position 5,187,552 of record NC_060169.1, on the reverse strand, counting down.
GTGGTCGACATTATTACCTCCCAGGACAGTCCATGCAAAGTAAGAAGGAAGCAGGTTTAATTTCAGGCCATTTCTGTGTAGGTTTGGCTATTGAATGTCAATGATTTTATTGTACCAAATGAAATGTGTGCAACAGAGTTTCAAAACCTGGTCAGATTCTTATTCTTAATTTATTTATTCTGTGATCAGATGTTTCCTGATCTAAATCAGAAACCATTGGTAAATTTAGATTGTATTAATTAAATTAAGCACCGCTGATAATGCTAAATGGAAAAGGCTTTGGTACAAAAACAAATACTGCATTGGATAAAAACCTATGTTTCAGATTGCCACCGGTTTTGTAAAAAGGTTACAGCGATAAAAAATGTCCTGGTATATTTCTGTGTGAGGTTTCCTACAGTGCTTAACAGGATACAAAAACAACATGCGCAACAAGGCATACAATTATAATCTTAAACTCCAGGACCAACTGACATGTATACAGTATGTGAACACTGAGGGACTGAGTGATCCATATCAACGAGCCTGATGTGCCATGTTCAACAAATACATTTCCCAAGGCGGAAAATCCCTCCATCACTAGAAACTCCCAGCAATCCTGACTCTCTCCTTGTGGGATTGAGGGTCTTTTTTTGGGAGCTGTAAATTGGTGCCAGTGTCAGGGACATCCCCATCACCAGAGAAAGCAACATGACACTGACTCATTCACACTGTCACAGCCTTATGGAAAATGTCATATGTGGCCTATTGAGGCTGTTAACTAATTCCAAAACCAGGAGGGTCATCTTCATGAACAAAATCTATGTGCGAGTTGCATCCTTTTCATTTTAACACCGACCATGAACAGTGCAGTCAGAAAGTATTTGGATAGTTACACACTTTCTATTGTTTTTGCTCTGAACATAAGGATTTGGAATGAAATAATGATAGAATTAAGATTAAAGTGCTGACTTACAGCTTGAATTAGAGGATGTTCACTTTGAAAAGTTTTTAGTTTGTGCGGACTCCAGGAAGGCTAGCAAATATTTTGTGAAAACTAATGGGGATCCAAATATAAGAATAAATACCCTACAGTGGCCTAAACACTGTACACACATTTAATCAAACACAAGCCCCTGTAAATAACTAACCATGATTTGTCAATTCAGCAAGCACGTATTTCATGAAAGGCTGAACCCATGTGCATGTTCACATAATAATGTCCAAATTAAGCCTTCAAAAATGACAGAGTCAGTTCTTCAAAGCCTGTGACAAGCAATGATGAGTCACTAATTTAGACAGCTGTGCCTTTTTTTCCACGCACTAACAAACAAAGCTGCTCCACATCCAGCATCCCTGCTGCCCCAGCTTGCTGAGTCACCAGGCTGGTGTGCGATGCCTACAGAAGGGCATGATGCATACAGGCCATCCCCGCAGTGCAGGGTCAGCCTGGGTGGAGAGAGGGTGAGGGCGGCCAGGGCATCACACTGGGAGAGTGCCCTTGATTTGAAGGGGACTTTATGATTAGGCAAGAGTGAAAAGTGAGTTTTCTGTTTTGGCCGGATGGCTCAGCTGCAGGTGCAGAGGGGTAGGAATAGCAAATGTCACGACATATCATGACGGAGGCAGATTGTACCATAGGAGGATCTAAGCAGATGTGCTTTTGTACTCCTTGCGGTTATGTGTGTGTTTTTGTGTTTATTGTCACATTCCTTTGCTCTTTCGTGTCTGTTGTTTGCACTGACTTGATAACCTGCTTGCTAAGCAAACACTGCACTCATGTTGATTTACACACTTGCATCATTACTGTTGGGTGAAACATTTTAAACGTAAAGAAAAATCACATTAGTTTTTAGGTTAGTGTCAATGTTAATGTTTTCTCATTTTAACTCTCACTACAACATATTACATATTTAATGACCAACAGGACATTAAAGATTAATGTTTTAATATCACTATAAATTAAAAATAGTCTTGAAACTTTTGGTTTCGGGGAAGTCTCTTCAAATTTAGTCTATAATAATGAAAATCACAAAAACAGGAGACTCATTTTTCCTGTGACAAGAGCAAATATATTAAATATGTTGCACACCACAATGTGTCTGTGTGATTTTAGATGGATGATGATGTGAGGGATTTTCTATTTATCCAGTGGGCATTTTAGACTCATAACTGGGAGGATTGTGAATTTTCTCAGCCTGTTTTGGACTATTTAGTCTTTCCACTGAAGTTCAAGTAGGAAAATCAGGAACCAGCAGCTACATTGTACACATTTTCATATGACAACAATAACATACCTCAGGTCTGTTCGTCGACACACTGTTCTCACATACGTTGACGGCGCAGTTCTTTCCAGTAACAAATATGTTGATAATTTCAAGACTATTAGCCTTATTACTTTCAGGGTTCAGTAAACAACCTAAAAGGCGCTGCACTTAACACGCCATTGTGAACTAATCTACCAACATGAGCAAGAACTATAAAGAGAACACAGCAGGACCAAAGCTGCTATAAAGTGCTATCTCTCACGAGAAGCTTTCATAGGGAGCCAGGACTTAAACAGCTCTCATTATAATTCAGGTAATGGCACTGAACCGAGTGCTGAGTCTACAAAAGGCATGTTTTCTGATAACAGTGCTTTCTTCTACCTTTTCAAAGAAAACCAACCTTTTAACATCAAGCACAGAGCCAGCTAAGATGAAGGCTTCTTTCACTGACCATGTTTAGGACATCCAGGGGTTTATGAGGTAGAACCAAATCCCAACAGTAAGCTTTCATTCATTTGTTCAACTAACAGTGTCTCTTACCTGCCTCTGTCGGGGGGCTTTTAAAATAATTATCTGTTGCTCCTGGAGATCTGGCTCTAACCCTGACATTTCTATTTCAAGCTGACCCTTTCTCTTAAGTCTCTCCCTTTTAACTCTCCCTCAGTCCCCTCAGTTAATACCTGTGGTACATATAAAAACATAATCTTCACTGTGAATTCTGCTGTACAGTTTCAAAATTAACAAATTCCTGCCCAGTAAAATTATTTTTAGTTCATCAACAAGGGGATAGCCTAAGCAAAAATGCACTCATGCTACCCTAAATCCTTCACTACATTGATCCCTCCCATTACTCTCTGGTTTCTTACCACTTTGTAGTTTTCGCAGGAGAAGCGGCTGTAGGTCCTGGTCGGCACCTTAAGGCTGCCATACCTCGCCATGGGGGCCTGTCACCTTGATAAAGACAACTAAGTTGGTACAGCAATCAACTGGAGGTCCATAAACTTCCAGAAGACTAAAGGACATGCGCACTCTGTCATAAAGGCGAGGTGGAGCGGGTAAATATAGCCACGCTGTTTGATGACTCTCCTGTTCAGCTTACATCTCTGGAACAGCTCTGTGTACCTTTCTGGCTTGTCGTCTGTATGAAGAAGACATGCTTTACTCCGCTTTTTATAAACTTCTCTCTAACCTCTCTCTCTCTCTCTCTCCCTTCAGACTGCTTCACAGTGACAACTCAGACATCCTGACACTGTTTTAACCCCTCTCTCCCTCTGGGTGCCATTCACTCTGAGTCAGACAACCTGACTCAGTTCCCTTTTCTGCTACTGGTAGAGAGGTAGACCAGCAACATAAAAGTCAGAAATGGAACCTTTTATATTTATATTAACTTGGGGGAACTCTATTCTTTAGCAAATGTGATTAAATCTCAGGTAAATTTCTTGATGGTTGGAATAAAGCATATGTTATAGCCAATTTTGATGTATGTTATATGTTGTGTGGTATAGTGGTAAGTTGTATAGGGGTTACACTCTTCCACATCTGGGGAAGCCGCCACACAGTTTTTCAACCGTGCTTGCGTGCATATGTGTATGTTTGTGATGGATTTTGTCATGTCCTAGCGTTTGCATCGTGTTTACTGTTTTTCGCATACGTACGAGCTCAATTTACATCCGTAATGCAAGCAGCAGTGTTTTGTAAGTCATTTTATTCTGCATAAAATAAAGTGTTAACCGCATGCCATGGCAGATGGGAGTTTTTGCACCATTACGCGTTGGAGACCACTTCAAATTCCCTCAAGTGGCTTTCTTTTTTGTGGTACGATCGCCATTACAGCACATAAAGCAGAAAAGAGATGTGGGTGTCACACAGTGTCACAGACATTTCAGCCACCAAATAGTGCTCAGTGATAACTAGATGTTTTAGCAATCTGTGTTTCGTCCAAAGTAGGATAGTAGAAGGTGTGTGTAAAGATTCAAAAAAGCACTCAACTCCTAATTTGAATTATCTATTAATTGGAAAGCTGTCAGATCCTTTTGGGGGTCTGTATGGCCTTGTTCCACAGAATTATATGCTTTATGTTTGATCACGTTTCCACTGTAGCCCCGCAATAGGGGATAACTGCTCTGACTAGCAATATTGTCTACCTGTTAGGTAGCATGGGCAACCAGTTATGGTACAACCTATTATGGTACTCCCTCAACCAAGCCGTGTCCTTGTGCTACACTGGTTCAATATAATATGTGGTCATCTAGGCAACTAGATAGAAAGCACATATTTTAAGAGTCTTCTAATGCACAAGGTGCCCCACAGCTCATAGTCAGCCCATGTGTCAGAGACAGATGGTGTAAATGTGATGGATGTCTCTCTTCGATGTGAAAGAGCCCCTAACGCTGACTGACAAAACACTTTAGAGTCTTCTTCCTCTGACACACCAGGTGCTGTACATTACACCAGGCGCCCACACACACACACACTGACAAACATGAAACATAAGTTCACATGAGAGGTGTCAGATCTCCCTTGCAGGGTTGGACTACTGTTTGAATTGTCTTATGTCATCTGGTGATTTAACTTTAACCAGCAAAGTAATGTGCTAACATCTCCAATGTCCTGCTCCATTTTCATACCCTGAGATAAATTCACACCTAAGCTGCCCAGAACAAGCCCACACGTCAACTTGAGCTACTCAGGGGGGTATCTGAGTGCATTTTCCCCCAAAATGAAGGTGCCATCACTACCAGTGTTGTAGTTCCCAAGGTGAAGGGTGACCTCTATATCAACCCACTGGTGTTAAGTGCAGACAATCAAGTTTGAGAACACATGTTCTTGTCGCCGACCCCTCCTGCTGCCCGATCATGCTGAGTCTCATCAATAAGGACTCTGCAAACCTCTATGCTGCTGCAGGCTGAGGGGCGACATGTGGCAGCACATCCCCTTGGACCCAGTCTGGGCTGGCTAGCAGATGGCTGGTGGGAGAATGATGACTGATGGATATACTGACACAATAATCAAACAGAAGGATGCAAGTAGGGGAAGAAGAGGTGGAAAGGTGGAGTCTCCAACTTATCCCAGTGTGTGTTAATTTCTCTTTCACACCTAACATGTAGAGTGAAAAAAGACACTAGTTGTGAGTGCAGGAACCCACCGCAGAATAAACAAGTTATCACTGGATGAAGGGAATCATCATCTGCACAGCTCTCAGTGAACACTAGCAGACACAGACAGATGGCTTCTGAGAAATCAGTGTCCCTGGTCTGTATGATGGACTGCAGTCTGCTCTGCCAGCTGCTGTGATGCTTTATACAGGACACAATGATTCCAGCCCTGTGCTCCAACATGGATACTTGACCACAAACTGGACTGAGGCATCCTGGTGGTTCAGTTAGTTGAATTGCATGCATGTCATCTCACCTCTCTCCTAATCTTTCCAACAGTACAGTCTGATAAAGGGGCAAAAAGCCCCCCAAATAACTTCATGGTTAAATAAAATGGTTTGAGACATCTACTTTAAAGTGCTAGGTTTAAGGATGCCATTGTTTACCCACACCTTAATGGCCCAGGCTACTATTTGCTTCATCACTTAACTCAACCTGCCTATACTTGGGACAGGTCTTCGTTTGGCGAATGAAGTTAGCAGACACGGAGCAATGGACTTCACATGACAATATTTACTTTAAAAAAGTTTTGATTCTTTTGATCAGCAGACTCTTATGGACTAAAGGAACATAAATAATTGAGGAATAAACACGTGAGGAGTCACCACTTTTTTTGTGTCTCTTGTTTACCATGCCGTCTGATTGAATTATACTTTGGTGTTTGTGGTTTCAGTAAAATGAACTGAACGATGGAGTGTGTGGAGAATCTAACCGATCTAACGATGTGTAGCAACACTACTTTCTCCTTTCTCACCACTGTAGCTGTAGCTACTTCTTCTCCTTCTTTGCCCCCAGCAGGATGCACCATGGATGTTGTTTGGTCTGAGGGGCCCCCCTTCTCTGCTGTCACACAGGCCTCTTAAGTGGTTTTGGCCCGCAGAAAGCTGAAACAGGCCACTCTAAATGAGCCCTCATGTCTCTGCTTGCTCTCTATTTGGCACATGAAAGACGTGGCTTTGTGAGGCATGGAGGCCATACCAGGCACATGGTAGACAAAACGTCTTAGCCAGAACTTATGGGAAACAGAGTCATCCTCCAGAAAGCCAAGAGAATGTGTGTACATGTGTGGTCATCTGTACATGTGAAACCTGATTTGACAATGAAACTGATTTGAAAATCACTGCTGGTGGATGGAAAACCTATTCTGAGGTTAATTCAGAATATGATAATCTTGAATTGACAATACTAGACTTCTAAATCCCCTAAATTGATGTTTTGCTTGCTGATATATTTGGTATAGTTGAAATGGCACAGCAGTGTCTGCCATGCAACATCTGATCAGGACAAATCCCAAGACATGCAGCCTGTTGCACATGAGGGCACAGCAGCCCAGCAAGTGTTATTAAAGAGGTCTTAGCTTGGAAGTAGTACTGTATGAGTGAACACAACATATGCAATGATAGAACTGATTTCCCTGCAGAAAACAATTCTCAGGCAGCGGTCTCTTGGTCCAGGAGCAGTACAATAGTAGTGAAGGTCTGCACACAAAACTGAGATCTATACACAAGTGCAACTGTGCGCATCACTTGCATTAACTGTAGTGTAATGTCCTTAAGTCTCCTCTCCCTGCACAGAGGAGAGTTGTTGTGTATTGTAATGGCAGTGGGCAGGAATGACTTTCTGATATAGCAGACTTTACCCATAATGCAGCGTCTTATTTAGTTCCAAACTCCAAAACTCTACAATATAATTGCTTTTAATTTCTTTAAAATGTTGGGGAATGCTGTTGCCTAGTAATTAAATACACATCCTGAATTCTGCATGCCAAAGGATGGCATCCCCTTTATTTGGTCAAAGTTCAGGTGCACTAAAGTTAAGGCGAGGCAAGTTTATTTGTATAGCACATTTTCAACAACAAGGTAATTCAAAGTGCTTTACATAAAACATAAAAGCAACAGGGAAATATAAAAAAAAGCTTTTTAAAAAGTTAAATAGAAAATAGGTCCTGGGGAATCCTGGGTTTGACTCCAGCTCAAGACCTTGGCCGCATTTTAAGTGTGAACATTTTCTTCACTGTGGGCAATCAAAATGTATTAAATGTCAATAGGTTAATCACTTTTTAAAAAAAGCAACATTCAATTGCACAAAAATAACTAAAATGTTGTCTGAATAAATTTTAATCCCACTCACTGGACAAGAGATTTAAAAACTCTTAATCAAGGCAGGTAGCTGAACTCAACTTTCGTCAGATGTCCACCTGGATGTTCAGATGAACCTTTACAGATTACAAAGGCTTTGTTTAGACAATGAGGACTTCAAAGGAATAACTCAAAACAAATGAGCAGTTAACAGCATTCTGTGGCTATACTCTGTGCACAAGTGAGAATCTGTCAAGGCTACACACATGATGCACAACATGACAAATACAGAATATACCTTAACTAAATTACCGTTCCATTCATTATTTTCTGCTCTGTGTATAGTGGCATGTCTCTGACCAGAATTAATCATAAATCTAAATGTATGATTTATGCTGCATAGGTCATATGTTGACATAAGAACTGACAATCAAATAATCAATAGACCTGTAATAGAACAGAGAGGATTATGGACATCGACTTCACTTCATAATAAAAAGGAAGGTCATTTTAATTTCTGGAAGTGTGAGCACATATTCAAGTAGGTATTCCTATTATCCCTTTGTGTGTGTGTGTGTGTGTGTGTGTGTGTGTGTGTGTGTGTGTGTGTGTGTGTGTGTAGGTGTGTGTGTGTGTGTGTGAGTGAGAGAGAGAATGACAAACACACATGTTGACCCTGTGGCCCACCGGCCTCCTGTCAGTCATGCTGTGTGGAGGTTAGCGGTGTGTAATTAAACTAGCTCTGTTATCGTCTCATCTCTAGACTCTGGTAATAACCTCCTCTGCTTCCATCTCCCCTTCCTCTGTGGGCCCACAACAGATCCAGATAAGGACCAGTGGCTAAAAGAAACAGAGGGATACAGAAAAAGACAGGGCAAACCGAAAGAGAGAGAGAGAGAGCGAGAGAGAGAGTCTCATCACCTGGGTTGTTTGTAAACTCAACAGGGTGCTGATTACACAAAATAACTTTTATAAAATCTGCTGCTACCCACTTTTATCACATTATTGCAAAGATTTTTTCTCGTTTGTTTGCACCACATGACTTATCTGCCCCAGACACACCCTGTATTTTATCTCAGTGTCCCAGATCCTGTTGAATATTTACCATCTCTGGCATTATACTTACATCACACCAAATAGTGGGCCACAAAGCAGAACCAAAGCCTGTCTTACAAATACTTGAAAGGAGAATACACACACACACACACAATGTGCTACCAAACTCTTGTTCCATTCTAAACCTATTTTTACTTTCGATGCAGACATCAAAGTGAAGCTAGCATCAGGTGAGGGGGAAACCAAGATTCACGCCTTCAGCACTTTCCTCTGATATTAAAACGACCCACCACTAATCCATTGCGTGCCTGCAATCCAACACTACAGCTACTGTAAGGCTGTGGGCTGATTAGACAAGCATTTTCACCAATACATAACACACAGTGGAAAAAATAATCTAAGTGAGACATGTCCTTAAGCTGCAGCATCAATAAAGAAAGACAGTAAAAAGAGGACATTTTATAGATAAAAGGACTGTCGACAAAAATAAAAAGCCTATAGGGCTGTGATTTTATATTTTATGTGCATGGAAAAGAACTGAAACTGGCCCCTGGTGTTTGACCTTTGAGATGAGTGTTCAGCCTACCAGTTTCATGGTGATATTCTTCTGCTCCCAGCGGCACAGCATCAAACTCATCTTGCTTCTTGTAGCTTCCTTCCTCAGAGACACCTGCCTCACATTGGGGAGGACTTTTGGTTGGCCAGCCAGGCCCAAATATAAGCCATCAGAACCAGGTCTAGACCAAACTGGACCCAACAGAGCTGCAGCAAAACACAGAAATCCACAGAGAAAAAAAGAATCCAAGGAGGAGCCTGCAGGTTTGAGAAAGATGTCTTGAATGAGTGCACCATGTAGATCCAGAAAAAAAAATGGTAAAGCTGCTGCTTGCTCGAGTCCCAGCAGGTCTCTGTATGCCTGAGGGGGGGGGGGAGCTCAGCGCCTCCAGCTTCTCTCCACCCACTGTGGGACACAGAGGAGGGAAAAATAAACGCAGGAGGCGAAAGGCAAGAGGAGCTCCACGGCCTCTGCTGCTGCTCTGAGAGGCAGCCAAACCAAACGCGCTGAGTGGAGAAGGAGGAGTGGATCCCCCACTGCCCTCCTCTCTTCACCCACGGCAACACATTGTGCTATTGCTCTTCAATGGACCATTGGTCATATGGGGAGGAGAAAGAAAGAGAAACGGACAGACCTTTTAACCTTCTACCACCCCTCCCCCGATAGTCGACCCCCTCCATGACAGAAAAGTGAGGAAAAAGGCCAAAAAAGGGATGATCAGTGAACCCACGATAACAGTGGAGAGACTAAATAGTGGGAAGTGTAGAGCTCAGAGGCCAAACCACGCAGAACTCAACGCTAACCGACTCTTTTCTATTTATTATTTCTTTAACCAGCTACTCTGCTGTCTGTTAAAAAAAGCCCAGTTTTATTTTCCCCAACCAGAGACGGAGCAGTCCGGTCTCTGATCAGCCGTCACCCACATCACATTGTAGCAGCTGCATGTGTGTATTTATGTGCATGTGTACAGTGGGTTCATAACCTAAGCCTTTATATACGTGTGAGTGTGTGTGTAAGAGAGTCCACAGCACAGGATGCCCTACGTTTGAGCGCGTTCCAACGCCCCGTCCACACACACACACACACACACACACACACCCCACCACCGACCACAAATTACAAGCTGAATTTAAATTTTGGGAAAGGCCCAAGATTTACAGAAAGTTCCCACAGTAGCCCTGATCACTTCCAGCAGGCTGAACAAAAATGCTTTAAGCTTCACGAAACAACAACAATAATACTGAAGACATGTCGACAGTATAAAGTAATGACCTGTGATATTTTCACAGAAATAAATGTCTGTTTTGCTTATCTACTGTCAGATACTAAAAAACAACAGTGATGCAACTTTTGGCAGGTTCATGGCAGCTTGAAAATTAATTTATGTACTCAGATGGGTAAAACACACTCTCTCTAGGCTGAGATTGGCTAGCTGCTTTGCTACGGTGCAAAATAGAGGAAAAAGAAAAAATAAACTTTTAAAACTTTTTCAACGCAGTTGAGGTGCATTTCACCGACAAATCTCTGCATATACAGTTACTCCACCACAAATATAAAACCTTGGCGTGGTGCTAGTTGAACCATCGATTTCTGTACAAAACTCAGTCCATGTAGTAGATGTTATGGGATGGGTGAAAACTTGGACCTGCTGGTGGTGTTAGATGAAAAGTCAAGGGATCACCGAAGACAGTAAGCTTTGTCCTCTCTGCACCAAATGGCATAGAATTCAACCCAATAGCTGTGGAGAAATTTCACGAAAAAAAGACAAAAATGTCAACCTATGGTGGCACTACGGGAAAACTCAAAGGATAATCAAAGTCAGTTGGATTCATCCTCTGTGGACTATGAATACCTGTACAAAATATTATGGCAACCCATCCCGTAGTTGTTGAAATATTATAGTCTGGACCAATCCCAATGCCATCCCTGAACAAAACTGCATCTATGAGCAATAAACACCAAAGAGGATTTTGGAAGGTTACCATTACAGTACTGGAAATCAAACTTTTCCTTTTATACAGCAACTAATACTTCAGTACGATTTCTATACTGTACAGTATTTCATCAAACTAACAAACCACAAAAGGAAACCCATCTACTCAGTCTACCACACCACTGAAGCATCAGTCCCCCTTGCGCCTAACCAGCATTGATTTAATGACATTCTGGCTCTACAAGAAGAAAATATGTCAGCATTTAGTGCTTGTATTTAACAGTTTTAGTACAGGCCTTCAACAAGCTCATTAAGTACAGCCGCAGTGAATGGGCTGAGTACGGTTCCTTTCACAGTCCCAGATAAACCTCAGTGTGTCAGGGACAATAGGGGGATAACCCCATCAGGGAGGGCCCTTTGTTTTGGGGGACCCCCACCTCAGAGCTCTCGAGGCTGGGGAGGAAGATTGGGGTGATGGCGGTGGGTTGGGTGGGGGGTTGGGATGGCCCTGCAGTCTGGCTGTTCTGTTCTGGCTGAGGGGTGGGGGTGAGGGACATATGGACTTGCCAGGGGTAAAGAGACATGCACAAAAGCAAA
>NC_060169.1:5144540-5175831 GCF_021292245.1 Micropterus dolomieu | reverse complement strand
GATGAGTGTTCAGCCTACCAGTTTCATGGTGATATTCTTCTGCTCCCAGCGGCACAGCATCAAACTCATCTTGCTTCTTGTAGCTTCCTTCCTCAGAGACACCTGCCTCACATTGGGGAGGACTTTTGGTTGGCCAGCCAGGCCCAAATATAAGCCATCAGAACCAGGTCTAGACCAAACTGGACCCAACAGAGCTGCAGCAAAACACAGAAATCCACAGAGAAAAAAAGAATCCAAGGAGGAGCCTGCAGGTTTGAGAAAGATGTCTTGAATGAGTGCACCATGTAGATCCAGAAAAAAAAATGGTAAAGCTGCTGCTTGCTCGAGTCCCAGCAGGTCTCTGTATGCCTGAGGGGGGGGGGGAGCTCAGCGCCTCCAGCTTCTCTCCACCCACTGTGGGACACAGAGGAGGGAAAAATAAACGCAGGAGGCGAAAGGCAAGAGGAGCTCCACGGCCTCTGCTGCTGCTCTGAGAGGCAGCCAAACCAAACGCGCTGAGTGGAGAAGGAGGAGTGGATCCCCCACTGCCCTCCTCTCTTCACCCACGGCAACACATTGTGCTATTGCTCTTCAATGGACCATTGGTCATATGGGGAGGAGAAAGAAAGAGAAACGGACAGACCTTTTAACCTTCTACCACCCCTCCCCCGATAGTCGACCCCCTCCATGACAGAAAAGTGAGGAAAAAGGCCAAAAAAGGGATGATCAGTGAACCCACGATAACAGTGGAGAGACTAAATAGTGGGAAGTGTAGAGCTCAGAGGCCAAACCACGCAGAACTCAACGCTAACCGACTCTTTTCTATTTATTATTTCTTTAACCAGCTACTCTGCTGTCTGTTAAAAAAAGCCCAGTTTTATTTTCCCCAACCAGAGACGGAGCAGTCCGGTCTCTGATCAGCCGTCACCCACATCACATTGTAGCAGCTGCATGTGTGTATTTATGTGCATGTGTACAGTGGGTTCATAACCTAAGCCTTTATATACGTGTGAGTGTGTGTGTAAGAGAGTCCACAGCACAGGATGCCCTACGTTTGAGCGCGTTCCAACGCCCCGTCCACACACACACACACACACACACACACACCCCACCACCGACCACAAATTACAAGCTGAATTTAAATTTTGGGAAAGGCCCAAGATTTACAGAAAGTTCCCACAGTAGCCCTGATCACTTCCAGCAGGCTGAACAAAAATGCTTTAAGCTTCACGAAACAACAACAATAATACTGAAGACATGTCGACAGTATAAAGTAATGACCTGTGATATTTTCACAGAAATAAATGTCTGTTTTGCTTATCTACTGTCAGATACTAAAAAACAACAGTGATGCAACTTTTGGCAGGTTCATGGCAGCTTGAAAATTAATTTATGTACTCAGATGGGTAAAACACACTCTCTCTAGGCTGAGATTGGCTAGCTGCTTTGCTACGGTGCAAAATAGAGGAAAAAGAAAAAATAAACTTTTAAAACTTTTTCAACGCAGTTGAGGTGCATTTCACCGACAAATCTCTGCATATACAGTTACTCCACCACAAATATAAAACCTTGGCGTGGTGCTAGTTGAACCATCGATTTCTGTACAAAACTCAGTCCATGTAGTAGATGTTATGGGATGGGTGAAAACTTGGACCTGCTGGTGGTGTTAGATGAAAAGTCAAGGGATCACCGAAGACAGTAAGCTTTGTCCTCTCTGCACCAAATGGCATAGAATTCAACCCAATAGCTGTGGAGAAATTTCACGAAAAAAAGACAAAAATGTCAACCTATGGTGGCACTACGGGAAAACTCAAAGGATAATCAAAGTCAGTTGGATTCATCCTCTGTGGACTATGAATACCTGTACAAAATATTATGGCAACCCATCCCGTAGTTGTTGAAATATTATAGTCTGGACCAATCCCAATGCCATCCCTGAACAAAACTGCATCTATGAGCAATAAACACCAAAGAGGATTTTGGAAGGTTACCATTACAGTACTGGAAATCAAACTTTTCCTTTTATACAGCAACTAATACTTCAGTACGATTTCTATACTGTACAGTATTTCATCAAACTAACAAACCACAAAAGGAAACCCATCTACTCAGTCTACCACACCACTGAAGCATCAGTCCCCCTTGCGCCTAACCAGCATTGATTTAATGACATTCTGGCTCTACAAGAAGAAAATATGTCAGCATTTAGTGCTTGTATTTAACAGTTTTAGTACAGGCCTTCAACAAGCTCATTAAGTACAGCCGCAGTGAATGGGCTGAGTACGGTTCCTTTCACAGTCCCAGATAAACCTCAGTGTGTCAGGGACAATAGGGGGATAACCCCATCAGGGAGGGCCCTTTGTTTTGGGGGACCCCCACCTCAGAGCTCTCGAGGCTGGGGAGGAAGATTGGGGTGATGGCGGTGGGTTGGGTGGGGGGTTGGGATGGCCCTGCAGTCTGGCTGTTCTGTTCTGGCTGAGGGGTGGGGGTGAGGGACATATGGACTTGCCAGGGGTAAAGAGACATGCACAAAAGCAAACGGACAGGGGTCTGCTGTGGAGGTAATGGCAGACTGACTACTTTATTTGTCTTTTTATTGACTTCTTCTCTTTTATGTCACACACATTTACCTTCACATAATGTGGTATGGAATGCCATTAATGTCAATAGTTGGCACATATAAATTAAAAAGATTGTCATGCTGCATATTGAACACTAAAAGATACATTAGTTGTGTACACGTAATCTGATCAAACTACAGCAAAGATGTTTACATTTGTAAAGCAGTTTAACTAAACTATTAGTCTGCAGTGAAAATTAATGTAACATGAAAGCATGTGTATTATTTACTGAAGTTAAGTTAGACAGTTCTGACTTTCACCTGGACAGAAAAGAGAATGAAAAGCATATGCAACCACAGTGCATATAACCATTAAATATTTAAGCCTAAACTGATTATTAATACTTTTAATCAGCCACTGTGGCTGAGGCTAAATATGTGTGTTGCACAATTTTGATGAGTTCAATTTTGAAGAACGGCATGTGACTGCAGAGAAAAGTCACATGCCAAGTTAGTAGGGTTGGGTATCGTTTAAATTTTATCGAATCCAGTTCTCATCGAATTTCGATTCTGATTCCAACCCAAGGTTTGTGGTGAAGCCACAAGAACGGCATGTCTTGCCACAAATCTGGTCTTTGAATCCAAGTATGCCATCTGGGCCTGCTTATTGAGACCACCTTATTAATAAAACAACATTTAAACACAGAGCAATAAAAGATTGCACAGTCTGGAATATTCCGTTCTGTCTTCAGATGCAAGAGATAAAGATGTAAGTTTTGGACACATAAACTCTAAGTGTTGTAGAATCTTCTTAAACAACAAAGAAACATAAAATTCCTAAAATGTAAAACTAAATGAGTTGAAAGGGTCTCAATCCAGTGTTGATGACACGCATTCATTCTTCAGCCAGATGGTCAAGATGTAATCTTTGATTATACGTATATGTGTCGGTCTTGTATGCACGATGCATGTGTGTGTGATCATGTGTGGGAGATGGAGAGACATGGTAATCTAAGTGTTGTTATTGCATCCAGGTTAAAATCAGAGGAATAAAACAGCTTGAGAAACTCCCTGAAGCTGCACAAGAAGTTGAATGGGTGTGACAATCAACTCATCTTTTCACAACCAGACAGAGCTGACAGAAAGCCAAGAAATATTTCATTGCTGTGTTCATGCTTGTTTACACTGAACAGTCACATCAAACTCAGAGCAGCACTGAGAATCAACCAGATCTTTGCAGCTGGAAGCATAGTTTGAACCATTAGATATATGGTATCATATTATCATGGCTGCATCTAGGTGATAAAAGCCCTATAAAGATTCTTAAAGCAACAAAATGTAGTATTAAAATAAGTAAAATCATTTTTGATACACTGACTTGTAAAAGGGTGAATGGCATCTCTGTCATTGCCACTCGGGGTTGGAGTGGCAGTTATTGGCACTATGTAAAAATTGGAATCCCGTGCACAAAACCTTTCTAATGCTTTACGGCACCGACACGACTCTTCCTCTACTCATTGGCGTGAGATAAAAGAGCTTGATGTCAGCCAACTTGCTAGATAACACACACAATGACATCGGTAAAATTACTGTAAGTGCTCTGGTGTTGGTTGCTGCCTAGTTTTGTTGGCTAGCTTGCCACACAGGTTTTAAGTAACATTATGCTGCTTCAGGTGGAGAGCGGTGCTGTTGTTTCTATGTGCATAACGTTAACTAATGGCAGAGCCGAAGAGACCAAAGAGGATGTTGACAGAGGAAGCTAAGAAGAAAAAAAGAGAGCGACCAAGCGAGAGGCTCCCAGACGCTGGCGAGACTTTTTACATTGTATGAAAGCTCTTGTGTTTTCCAGCTTTGTAGACATAAATGCACCTTTATTTACTACACTAAATTTAGATCTTTCTAAATCTCATTTGTTGTATCAAAACCTGATCAGCAGATGTCATCGGCTCTTTGCTAGCTCCACAGAGATCATGAAGTTATCCAACATGTCTCTCAGTCCTTGTTGACCCTGGGCACAGACCTCTGGGGAGGGTTACTTCAGCCCTGCTGACCTGTACCTCCTGGCCTCTCCTCCTTTTTCCACACTGCCGTCTGTTTCCAGACAGAGATTGAGATGATTGTGTTAGTCTAACCGCCTCTGTAGCGTAGATTCCCCAGGGGGCGCCACTCACAATGATGGGTTTGTCTGCACCAACAGGCTCCCTGTGACAACTAACGCTACGAAAGCAGAGCAGGGGGGAAACTGAAGAGAGGAGGGCACCTTTGGAGCAGATCAATGGAAGGATGTTGACTCAGGAGAAGCAGATGCCTGGCCTTAATTAATATGGTTATGTCCTCAGCCATGACCTCACACAGGAAGGCAAGGGGACAACCACACAGGAAGTGGAATCTGATCGAGACACATTAGGCAAAGATGAGGTCATTACAGCTGTCATATGATCATGTATATCCTAAAAAAAGGGCTTTACAGTGTTTATGCAAACGATTTTTACTACTTTAATTTCTAGAGAAGATATAGAACAGAATATGAAAAACCTAAAAGGTAAGCATGAACTTATAAAAGCTCTTTAAAATTACTGCAGCAGGGTGATTTATTAATAAATATGTATGATTTACAGCCACCCAGCCAAATTAAGATCTCTCCCCACTCAAAAACATCAAATCTAGCTACATCAGAACAGGTTTTCTTGAAGCATAAATGTGCACCGATTGTTCATTCCTAACCATTTAACCTTTAAGTGTAATATCGCTATCTATTGCTAAAAAAAATAAATAATAATAAAATGATAAGCAAATTTTTAAGTCTCTCAGTTAGATTCAATAGCTTCACAGGTCCCATGTGGTTGAAAATGTTTCTTCTACACAAAAAAAAAGATTTAGGAAAAAAACAATCATGACTACCGTTGTTCATATTTCAGGAAACAGGGAACATGCACCAGCCTGTGTCTAGCGGCATTTCTCACTGAAAAGATGTACAGGTGGCTGCTGGGGTAGAGCCTCTCTCTTCATCCCCAGATAAAAGCCACAGACTTGAGGCCAGATGCTATCTCACCATCTGACCGTAGTCTGCTACCGAAGCCTCTGCCGGTATTGCTGGGCTGTTTCAGCCCAGCCTGATGAATCGGCAGGACAACCATCACTGTGTTCTCTATTGGAGGACGTGGAGATGTGTTGTTGCTCTTATCAACAGCAACATGGGCTTCCTCCTGCTTGATGCAGATAGTAAAACGTGCGGTCGCAGCTGAGTGAATATTATATCCTACCCATTATATCCAAAATGTCAGCTTTCAGGAACTAAGGAAAGCACTCTCTGACTGCTTTTCAATTTAGCTATGACAAAAACAACATCTTAATGATAAAAGACTCAACTGAATCCACAAGGATCACTCACAAGACCTAACAAGATGTGTCCATTTTTCTTGTGCTCTTTGTCTGAACTCTTGTAGTCTGTTAAAACATCAGTTATTCCTTTGAACAATGAACACTCCAACAATGAATCACTAAAACATCCATTAAATCTGGCTTTAACTTGCAGCGCCTCCTGAGGAGACATATGTTTATGTGTGGACTTTTGTCATGGTAATAAATAAAAGCAGCAATATAGTCACCCAGACCTCCCCACCCAATCGCATTAGCAATCCAACGCAGCACGATGGTGCTTGCCTTTCACTCTCACCTCCTGGGCCGGGTCTTCAGGAGACTCAGGCTGGATGTAAAAGCCATAAAAAAAGTAATTATTGCCTTTCACAGGATGCTGGGGAGGAGGGGAGAGGCTCAAGAGATCTTTTCTAAGGGTCAAGTGAGTTGAGTTTTAAAGGTTGATGCTGACATTTGCAGATTGACGATGCTGATAATAAATAGTTTGCACCATTATTCAATTGTTTAAACTTAACCTGTATCACGCTGAAAGCTGTTTAGTTTTTTTTGCATCTCTAGAATCGAATGTTGGGCTTGAAAATAGCCTCCAAAAATAGCATTTTGACCATCATGGGACAGCATGACTCCTTAGTATGTGTTTGGCTGCAACTAAAGATTATTGTCATTATCAAGTAATCTCTCAATTATTTGTCAGAATATATCACCACCAAATTTATATATAGGTCTAATCTCTACCCTCCATCGCCATCGATCAATAGTTTGCCATTAAGGGTCATTTAATTAGCTTTGAATCCACAATAATTAAATGAGTTCGCACATATCATTAGGTATGTAGGTTCACGGTCAAACCAATTCCCGGAATGAAATTACACCCAATTTAAATAATTAAAATTAGGGAAATTTTAATCTCTGGCAATTACACATCTTCAAGAAGGGGGGGGGGTGAGTTGAATTAATGGAGCTCTGCATCACTGATGCATCTATCAAACGGTAATATAACAGTCGTGCTTTAACATACAGGCTAAGCTCTGGATGGGAGTCTGTCTAAATTGTGAATCCTGGTTTATTTACAACAAGATCTTCTTAGTAAATATTAGCCAAGGTGTCCTGTGACCCTCTTCACCGATCCCGCTATGTTTTTATGCGATTGGGATTCAGCTCTCAGGCCGAGATGAGCTTTAATAATGAGTCAAATAAAGTCAGTCTTTACACAGAGCCTGACTTAAGCCTTTATCTGGACAGATACTTATTAAGATAGGTGCTCCTTATCACACTGGCACACAGACAAATCTCTCTGTGGCTGTGCGCTCATGTGTGAGTGAGCATGTGACTGACTGTGTGTGTGTGTGTGTGTTCTTCATGACTTATAAAGGTCTATGAATGCTCCATGTAGTATCAGAATTTATTTTTTATTATTTTTCTCCTGCTGTGAATGTGGCCTTCAGAGAATCTTGGTTTGAACCTTTTCTTTTTCAAAGCTGTAGCCAAGAATAAATGAGCTACACTTGGATTACAAAGAGGGAAAGAGAGAGCAATTTGAAAGAGTGAGAGAGAATGAGGGAGAAAGAAAACACAGAGGGAGAGAAAGAGGTTTGGAATAAAACAGAGATATTAAAGATGCATAGAGGAGCAAAGACAGTGGCCTTGAATGATTTGCACACACACACAGTCTCTCTCTCTCCTGCTAGTGTTTTGTGAATGAACTCGTGTAGAGCAATAACAAGCCACTAGAGAGCAGCAGAGTATCTGTGCGAGGCTGTGCTCTCTGTAATAACAATTTGGTTAAAGGTCAGAAGAGCTTGTCATTTCCTATGGAGTCACATGCCTGACAGAAAAACAGCACACACACACGCACGCAGAGAGATAGAGCAGCGCTCAAATACAATTCACACATTTACAGACTATCACCTTCACATCAGATTGTGCCAGACTTCTCACTCACTCACACACACCCTCTATCCTAGATGTCTCTCTCTGCCTCCTGCTGCTCTCATTGCATTATGGATTAACTCTTTGTTACAGGTGTACACAACATGTTTGTGTGTTTAGTGCCAAATGGGCCGTCCAGCTGGATGTTTGTGAGAAGCCTTGGCTACACTCTGCCATGACTCCACTAATCCTTCAGATAACTACTAACGTGTGCTGCTAGAAGTTACCTGTGTTACGTTCAATGCATCCATTGTCACTCAAACATACCCTGTTTTACCTCCGCTTCAGCCATGTTTTATACAATTTTAAGGAATATTACTGATAATAACTCTCCTTTCTCTTCTTCCTTAAGTGTTTCCTGTGTTGGTTAAATTTTGGCTTTTGGCTTTGGATTTAGATCTCAACAGACCATTCTAGTCAAAAAATGGTCAAAACAAAAAGGCCGACAGTGAAATAGATAATAAGAGCAAGTTTTCTAAGTTGAGGAATGACTCAACCTTCAACCCACTCTCATGACTGTACTGGATTCAATTCTATTTGCTGCTACTGTGGGTGCTGAAATTGGTCTCTCCGCCTCTACTATGATGGATTTTTCTCACAGATATGAAAGTTGGTGCAAAATGTCAAATGAAGTGCTAGATTGTTTTGGGTAAATTGACTTTCCCTGATAATTAGACTACAGGAAAGATTCTCTATATTGTGTCTCCTAAGTCAGCGGTCCTCTTGAAAAAACTTGGCGCAGCCAACAGAAGAAACAATGAAAGCACCAAAAACATAAAGCAGCCTCCACATCTCCTGAGAGCCTCGTCTTATCTCGCTGTGCCCTCAGAGCAGATTGGGTTCACAGTGAGAACCAAATGTGTCTGTGCATGAAATCCATCGAGGGTTGGAACGACAGCGATGCAGCATGGAGGGTTCAGAGTCCTCACCAGCAATTCAGCTTCTCAGGCCTTCCTCTGGTTCAGTCAGTCCCTGGGGTGAAGCCCAGCTGACACAGTCCAGAAATGAGGACGATATAACTGAGCTATGAAACCACTAACACTCCTGCCCTGTAATAAAGGGATATCTAACAACCATTAAAGAATCTCGTTTTTTTTCAATCTGAGGAAAGGCAACAGCACAAGAAGATGTCGTTAGAAATTGAGATGCATTTTATTAAATAAAAAATAATTTCCATGGTCATTCCAGCCAGAACCACTGATAGATTTTCATAAAATGATGATATTTTTCATCCGCGGTTTTTCTTTTTCTGTTTTTAATCTCATGTGAAGGACACTACATTAGATAAATTTGAATGAAATGTGTTATGTAAGTAAAGTTTTATCTATGATGATTGGTGTCTGATGTAGATGTAGTACACAACTATTTCTGAGTGTCTGCAATCACTGAAGCAAATGAGCACCAATACCTGCAACTCTGGTGATGAAAAAAAAAAAAATAAGACTAAAAAAGGCAGATAGGGCAATTTGTGATGACAATAAAAACAGCAGCTGTAAGCCTTTGCCTAAACATTCAGAAAAATAATCACATAAACGTGCCCCACACACATACAGAGTTAGCATTGATGGATTTCAGTATAACGACTGCAACTTTCACATCACTGCTGCTGGTCATGAAGGTCAAGAGTTAACCCAGCCAAGGGTGAAGGCGGCTGCTTCATCAGCACCACAGGGAGAGAGAGAGGGAGAGAAAAAAAGGAAACAGAGAAAGTCATGGAAAGTAGGTCAGTGAGAAAACGCGATTAGCCACAAAACAAACAACACCAGCAGCGGACGCGTGTCATGTCCGACGGCGCTGTGCTACTGTGTCTTCTCCTCACAAGATCATCATCACCACGCCGGATTCAGATTTGTCTCCTAAACAGCAGCAATGCCTCAGTGACTCCAAGTCACGCTTACTGTAAAGGTTGCCAAGCATGCACTTGCTGGCTCGGTAATACATACAAACACACAGACACCTCCTTCCCCTCACTGCCTTACATGGCGTTAGAACGATCCCTCTTGCCGTTGCAGCCGTTTGTGTGGGGTTGCTAAGCGCAGCCAATATTTCACAAACACAGCAAAACAGCCACCCTGATATCCTGCTACGCTGCCATCCTGGACAGCAGACACAGTCTGCTCCCCCTCTATCCAGGAACTCACTGAATCTGCCTTTGCATTTCCGTTATGCTAAACTGAGCCAGAGAAAGTATGCTGATACTGAATTCCTGTTTACTGATTACAAATCATTATTCAAAGAGCCACCGTGGCTGAGAAAACAAGGATTCAGAAACACACTGACACAATCTGAAGTGACTGATGACATGATACTGTTGCATGTAGTGCCTTTTCATGCTAAGACTCAATGTCTTCCCATTTTTATGCCAAAAAGACTTATTATTATAATTTCAGGATACAAATTAGTTATATCAAATACAGAAATCTATTAACTTGTTCAGCAGTGTTCAAAATGAGCTAAACCACATATTGTACCCCACAAAGCTGCAACAATGACCCTACATCATGAGTACATGCGTTCGTAAGAAAGTGGCTTTCCTGAGTTATACGTAACAGTATTTAGGTGGACAAAGACCTAATTAAAAGGCAGCCAAAATAAACAGCAGATTTCAGTGAGTAGCATTGTGGAATACCACTCAGCAGGTGGGGGTGAAGGTGATAGTTTTACATCCTGACCTGAGAGTTTCCTCCAGCCTCTGACACTGGTGTGATGCTTCTTGTGGATCCTGCGCCCACCTGCTGCCCCAGTGAGGGTATGTGGGTCTTGACGGGCACCAGAGGCAAAGCTAGAGCTGATGGTCTGCTGTGGGTCTGGGGGATGGGCAGCGCACTGTGCACCGGTTTGGGTTTAGGGAGTCCCGACTTCATCTTTGAGGCCACGAGGATGGCTGGCATCTTCTCCCTGGCCGCCTGATGACCGCACGCTCCCCTCCCTCTCACACTGAGATGGAAATCCTGTTACTAGTCAGCAAGACTCCTCGTTAACTATCATATGACCCAGCTACTTCTGTGAGTGTGAAGGTGTTAGCGGATTGAAGAAACACACATGCAGTTTGCACCTGATGTGCTACTTGGTTGAAGTAATGTGTGTAATTTGTCTGTGTCTGGGTCTTGGCTGCTCCTGCTGGATTCTCTGCAGGGGGGTGAGCTGAGCTACCCAACATGTAGTGGAGGGGGTTTAAAACCCACCAATGCCACCTGTTTCCTGGTATCAAGTAGCTTCAGGCTCCTTAGATTACGTAGAAAAGACCAAATCTTCCTCAGAGATTTCAGTTTA
This sequence comes from Micropterus dolomieu, assembly GCF_021292245.1. Taxonomy (NCBI): domain Eukaryota; kingdom Metazoa; phylum Chordata; class Actinopteri; order Centrarchiformes; family Centrarchidae; genus Micropterus; species Micropterus dolomieu. Next base: position 5,164,712 of record NC_060169.1, on the reverse strand, counting down.
AAAATGAGTCCAGATGGAAATGAGAAAACACACTCTGCAAAGTCCAGGAAAGAAGTCAAAAATCCTGCATCATACTAAGAGGATTCCCCAGTTGCCTGGTGGCAGAGCGAGTGTTCCCTTCCATTTCCAGCACTGACTGAGAGTCAGCAATTGGCAAAAGGTTCCTATAGGAAGCAGAGCAGTTCCTCTCCCACACAGCCCTGTTAATTACACCATCGTTTTAGGATGACAGGAGGAAGGACTGAGCTCCCTCGAGGAAAGGAGAGAAGGGAACAGAGACAGAGATGGTGAGAAAAAAGAAAAGGCAGCAGCGACACAGCAACCGTTCGCTTCAGCGACTGCTCAGCCTGTGACTACACAGAGCCTGAAACACACTGCCTCTCTCTCCCTCTCCCTCTCTGGTAAGTCGTGGTTAGCAGCAGGTGTGGCTTGGATCAGGACTGACATATGTGGAGAAGAGCTCAACGCATCTACTCAGTATGCTCCTCCAACCTGCCTCTCTCCTTCTCTGCACGTCTTACTTTCTTTTAAATTGGTAAATGCCCATCTCGGGAAGCTATTTAATCACATCTTGAGTTTAAAAATGTTACTCAGGTTTGCCAGTTCATTGTGATAATTTAATTTGCTACTGAGGCACTTATAATTAAATCCCAAGAGAAATACCTAATAATGACTTGAAATGAGGTAATAAGTATCTATGTGGGTCACATTAAACAATATCATTTCTATAGCAAGTAACAAATCACATCCACCTGCTTTGATATGTTTTTTTGTCTGGTGAAAAATAGGACCTAAAGAGTATAAAACTAGATTTGCACAAAGCCTAACATGAACATAATGCACTGTCTAAAGATAATCAACGGTTATCTATATTTAGCCAGTCAATGTATGAGAAGATTTCAAATGTGAAATAAAGTTACAGTACGTGCTGTGATATGCACAATACAGTGTTTTGTTAGATGGATTTTTGGCCATGCTAGTGATATGGTTCCACACTAGGGATGGTAAAGCCGGATCGATCCACCACTTTGGTCCACACTGAAATGTCTCGACAACTATTGGCTGGACTGCCATGAAATTTGGTACAGACATTTGTGTTCCCCAGAGGATGGACCCTGTTTGTCCCCAGGCTTTTCATCTTGCCACCATAAGTCATGGTTTTTACCTCTTCAGTGAAATATGTCAAGTCCTTTGATGTATGCATGTATGTAATAGCACACTGTGATAATGAACCCGATATAGAAAATAGACTGATGGATGACATTATGATGATGGAAGTATCACTCATTTAAGACTTTATAGAAAAGTGGTCTAATATAAAGTAAAATACCAAAAGCTACATATGTCATTGATCAGAGTAAAGCCTGCAATGCTTTGCATGTATTGACTTTAACGGACCATTCCATTGACCTTTTTTTTCATTATTACAATATAACAGGCACTGAAACTGAAAATGCACTAATAGACTTTCTTCTCTGTATTCCCTCCATCGTCTGTCTTGATTAAGCTTCCACTTTTTAAATATGAGGATGGCCAATTAGTGGACTAGTGTCAGATCAGCCTGACTCCCAGCAGGCTTAGTGAAAGCTGCCGAGTTGTCGACTTTAATTCTGCTGTAGAACCAAAGAAAAAAAGATGAGTGGGAAGGTTTTGCCTTTTCTCTTCTTCTTTTCCATCACCAGTTAATTTAAGAATTTACATACAGATCTTTACAAAAATCTAAATTTGTTAACAGTTAACTCCCCAAACTAAGACTAATTAAAGGCCTTTGGACACATTTGCACTGGGTACTGTATGTTTGGTGTTGTTTAACCAAACTCTGGCGTGTCAACTTTATTAGTTCATTTGGTGAGCCATAATACTTGGATGAAAACAAATAATCACAGAGAGAGAAAAAATCTGAAGTGTCTTCTAACAGAACTGAATGTGTGTACTAGTGTTGCAACTAAACATGATTATCATTAATTTTCTTGATTAAATGTTTGGTGCTTAAAATGGTGATGCCCATACAATTTCCTATAGCACAAGGTGATGTCTTTCAATTGCTATTTTTGTCCGACCAACAGTGTAAAACCCAAAGACATTCAAGTTTACTTTCACATTAGTCCAAGAAAAGCCGTATGCTCGCATTTGAGACGCTGGAAGAAGGGACTGTTTAGATTTGTTGCTTAAAACATTACATTATGATGCAACGATTGACATAATAGTTGCCGATTAATTTCCTGGGACTAATCGATTAACCAACTAATGATTGCAAAAAGAGTGTATAAAATTTTATGGAAAACCATGCAATACTTGTCAGTGTTTCCGCTAGGATTTTTTTCAGTGGGGGCAGGACAAACAGCACCCCCCCCCCGAAGAAATAGTCACACTTCACAAACCTAGGATGGAGTTGTAGCAGCGGAGGTGAAGCAAAATTTTTGTCTGAATATAAATCCAAGAAAATTTTTTGTTTTCCAGTGAAAAATATGTAATTTCACATCATATTGGGCCATTATTTTAACCATATCTCTGGACAAATAGCAGGAAAACCCTGTTAATATGTGTTAGATGTATCTTCATTTTACAGCTTCTGACATTTATCTGTAGACATTAATATAAAAAATAGGCAACATGAGAAACCTCCTCCCTTCTGAGGTGCATTTTATTTGCACATTAAAATCCAAAAAGAAACGTCTTTGCTTATAAGGACCAGTTTGCATCACTAATTAGCTTTACTAACCTCAGCTCCTCCAGTCACCACCATCCTCTCTTTTCCAAAACCACTTTTTCAGACTGAAAACTGAAAAATTATTTCATCAGTCTGTACAGGACAGAGCTGCAGGCTACGTCAGTTCAGTCTAAGTTTGTACCTGATGTTCTTAACATTGGACAATCGATTCAGAGTTACGCTGCTCTTATAACACCATCTGTCAAGTATGTTCGGCATAGAAGGAGAGGAAGCGAACCGAGCATTGAGTGCTGGCGTGCTCGCACAGTGTGCGAGTAAAAATATTTGTAGGGCATAGTTTAATGATTTTAGTAGCGGCGGTCGCGATTCAGAATGCATATAGTGGAAACACTGCTTCTAAAGATATTTAACTCAAAATCACATGGTGGCGTGACCATCAAGTCAGTAGGATACATCGTCTGGGATCTATCAATGTCTGCACCAAATTTTGTCCCTCCCCATCTAGAAGACAGAGTGTTGAGATGAAAGGGAATCATGTCAGGGAAATGTCAGGGAATTGAAAAAAGTCCTCTGTGGACCATGAATGTATGTACAAAACGTTGTGGCAAAATGTCATCATCCAGTAATTTACTCTTTAATTTAATCTTCAGATATCAGAGATAACTCAAACACAGTAGCTGCTTACCACAATCAAACCAAACAAATCACCAGAATCAGAAACACAGGAAACAGCAACCCACTAAATAGAGTGCTCTTACATATCCCAGTTCAATGTGAAAGGATCACCTCAGTTCATACTGTAGCCAGAGGAGGAGATGGAATAATAGACAGTAGAGATGGAAGTAGCGTAGCGTGCGCACGCACACACACACACACACACGATACACAGACTTTATAAGAGCACTGACTTAATCCAGGAGAGGATGTGTTTAGTATGTTAATCTTAATCCTGTTACATTAATCCTAAATTATGTAAATACTAATATTTGATTATGATTTAGAGTGGTTTTGGAGTGTGTGTGTGTAGTTACGTGATGCTAAGGGTCCAAACATTTGAAACAGTTTAACGCGATTATACATTTTGCAGTTCCAGTTTTTTTCATCATTGTCCAAGTTAGGCAGTGATCAGACTGGACACGTTCTTAGCAGTGGAAACACACTGTTTCTAATTTTATATGTTACTTATAGATTCTGGATGCCTTGCAATATCCAGCCAGTTAAGGAGTGCCTGCATCATTTCAGGTAGATTATATGTTTCTTATTCAGACCACTTTTACTGCCAGACAGAATTCTTTACGAGGTAAATTCATAGCATACTGTAGATCACACCAATTAGGATTCTGAAACTATAATTCCATTTTTATTGTACATATTTACCTCATTGTAATCATTAACTGCAGGCCACATGTATTCCATCTTGTTATAAACTACTGACATTGTTGTAACTGGTGATGAGTGAAAAGCCAGGCTGGATTGCTGATTGAAAAATACACCCATATCCTAACGTCAAAAAACACATAAACTGACACATATAGGAAAATACAGTAACTCCACCCCGCTAGCTTCATATGTCAATCTGTCATTTAGAAAATGGAAAGAAAAACATACAGAACAAAGCATAACATAACAAGGGAAAATTCCAATATTTTCCTATTATCATCTGTGATAGTAAACAAGTACTAGACCCTCGCAAATCACAACACAGCACTTCACAGAGCAGGAAAAAAAACACATGTGATTTTTGTAGCAATCTTTGAAGATACCTGATGACAGTACAGTGCAGTCTAATAATAGAGCCGGTTTGGCTGTAAATGGGCGGTATTGACAGTAATAACTAGGACACCCACTGCCTGCTCTGCTGTGTGTTTATACAGTATTTCTTTTAAGAATAATAAACATGTGTGTGGGTGAGATGGTGGGTGTTTGCTGTGAGCTCTGTAGCTATGGAAAGAGAATAATGTCAACAGAGATTATGAACTAGATGCTGAAGTAGTAAATTATCAGCACTGGTCTGAGCACATGGTCAGACTAAAAACAGCACTGCGTTAAAGAAAATGCAAGGGGGTGCTTTAGTGGGCGCGTGTTGCTTCACGTGTCAGTGAGACGATGAATTACAACCTGAGGGGTCCATCGGAGGCATGTATATGTATATAATCGGAGGCATGGTCTATATGATTGTTTGACATTCTTATAGGCTTATTTGATAAACCTAATGAGTGTTATCGTGCAATTCGAACCAAATTAAGATGACATGCGTACGTCTAATCCAAGCAATTCTCAATTTTGGTAAGTGGCTCCGCACCTACAGGTGGTGCCAAAGCAATATACTAAAATGGTCATAACTAACTCTAGGTCACTGGATATGTGGCATAATCCACACATCACCGGTGCTGCTGGTCTTCGGTCTCTCTGCTTCTTCTACCCCACACACACACTGGCAACACATTCACACAGACGCCCAAAACTGAAGGGTTAAGGTTACAATTTGGGATTTATTCACACACTTCACAAAGATTTATTAAAAGCTTCTAAATTCTTAGATTTACCCCCCAAAAAATGGTATGATCCTCCTTTTGTAACAGCTCTGCAAAGATTTGACTGTGAGATCAGGCGTTCATCGAATCTTTGACTATTTGGGATGACCCCTGAAATTTTCAACAAAGACTTAGGTATTCTTGAAAAATAATGGCCCCCCATCAGCCTATCAGCATGATTGTTGCTTTTGTGCGTTTGTCCTTGCAGACAATCACTTTCTTTTTTGACTTTAATCCTTCCCCTGGACACCAAGTTGTACATTCACACTGTACAGTCAGATGGTCAAGCTACAATCTAAGTGCTCACACTCTACCCATCAGCCCCTGCTGAAAATTCTGGTGATTGACAATTAAAGTTAAATAAAGATTTGTTTCAAAGCTCAGAGGAAGGTAGAAGTTTATTTGCTAGCAAAAATAATGTAAAATAACGTAAAACTATCTTTAACAAATGTCACCACAGACACCAGATTTAAAAACTCTGGTATACTGCAAAATACAGAGATTTACCTGGCGGTGACAGGCTTTGTCAGCATCGTAGGAACTCATTTGTCAAGGGCTTGACTTTAACAGACATCAGCTTTAAATGCATGGATCCAGATGCAGAATAAATACTTCTTAAGATTTATATTATAAGATAACAAATTAAGATGACTGTGCAGTCTTGGGTCCCTGAATGGTTTATAGTTTAAATTTTAAGTAAACTAGAAATTGAAACAACTAGAACTTGCTACACTATTTTCTTCAGTGTTCAGAGGGTTTAATCTAAATTGAGGAAACTCAACTTGATATATTATTTATGAAATAATACTTTATAGATTCTATGGTTTAAAATGGAGCACAAAATTGCGGTGTGTTTATTCAAATACAATCTGCTGACAGTAATCCATTTTCAGAGTCTTCATCCAGCCAATATTATCCATATATTTCAATATTTATGCAAAGCAAAAGAAATTAAACTAAAAACACACACACAATGAATTACACATACAACAATTTACACACACACACACACACAGTCCCTTCATTTCCTGATTGTTTTCATTAGCAGAGTTAGCAGAGCAGAACAAGTGGGCTCTCACTGACAAGAGCTGGGCTAACTGGAGCAACGGCCTGACATTTCCACCGTGACAGCACGGGATCTACAAGTTGAGCCCCACACACACACAAAGTTATTTACGATAATGAACAGTGGCAGTGTTGTAATCGCATGGGGAAGGGAGCCGAGTTCATGAAGCCCAGCAGGGCTCTGGCATGGCTCATGTGACACTGTGTAAGAAAGCACACACAGCACAGTGTCAGGACAAACACTCACAAATAAAAACGACAACACACGTACTACATATTCAACGCAATTTGGAAGGAGAATGAGCTGGAGGAGGAAAAATGAGTCCTGTTTACTTATGAAACATGGAATGGGGCTGAGGTACATGGGTGAGAAAAATAAGGAGAGCCAACTGATGTGAGGAGGGGGGTGTTGAGCTCAGTGTGTTTCTGTCCTTGCCCAGCTCCAGCTGTGGCACGGGTGTGTTTAAATGTGTGCGTGTATGTGTGTGGGATTTAAATGGGTCTCTGGGGCAGTGGGGGTGGGTGGTGGGGGTCCTGTCACTTTCCTGTCACATGTCACCTACACAGGTCATCGCTGTGAGCTGAGTGCTGTCTGTTCAGAGGGAGCAGGATGTCAAACACGCAAGCGGCAAATAACATCCATTTCAACCAGTCATTTAGTCTCAAGTTCATGCTATATTCCTTGTGAAAAGAGAAATTGGAGTTTATTACAACATAGGTCTTATTTTTACGTTTATTTTAAGTTAGGTATGCACAAGGAGCAAGATACACCAACAGTCATACAATCAGAGAGAAAGTTCAGCAAGATTATCTAAACCATTTTTTTTTTCTGGAGGTAAAACAGAAAGTGAGTGAATCTGAAACGTCAGAGATAATCTCTCATACAGCAGGGCACGCTTGAAGCAGCAAGTTGCCATTTAAACTGTGATGGATATTTACGACAGACAGTTTGGTTAATCATATTACTATTTGCCTCCATTGTCGCCTTATTTCCAGATCCCAGCAACTTCAAAATGGCCAAAGAACTACAAAATTGAAACACAAGTTTGAACCCAAACTGGAATTATCCTTGGACACAAAACAGACTGATCATAGGTGTCATTTACACTGGGGATACTGGGGACATGTCTCCACTACTTTTTAAAATGGTTGATTTTGTCCCCACCCCTTTTTGAAATGGCTGATTTTATCCCCATCACTTTTTTAAAAGTAAATAGTTATGACAAATTGATGAAAATGAAAATGCTTTGAGAAAGATTTATTAGCATAATAGGAAACATGCAATGCAATGTAAATATTTAAGAAATGAATGTGCAGTGTCCAAGAAAGTAACTTAAGCTAAAAAAAACAAAACAAATTGCTGATTACTATATTATATTTTTATATTTTCACCTTTCACCTGAATTGTGTGTTTCCCTTTTTATATACAAAGGACATTTCAACTATAAATTGGTCCAAAAAATGGCTCCAGAATGCAGGAAATTAAGTGTTTAATGCTGAAAATCTTCTGGGGGAGGACCCGCAGACCCCCCAAATAATATATCAAAGTAGTGAGTATTTATTCTAATATTCTTTTGTTTTGTTCTCATGAGGTCATTTTCTGCATCGTCACAACTTGGGAGAAAGTGTTTCACTGCACCCCTAATCTGAGCCCTAAAATGTCCCCACCACTTTTCAGCACAAAGTGATGCCCTTGAGACTGATTGTGTAATTTCACTTGTTCTCTAGTGTTACAATTTTTCCACTTTTTTAGAATGATGATTTGGGGCAATTTATATTATATATTAAATTATTAGATAACGACAGTGGTGGGATGACGGGATACAAGGTCCCAAGTCTTGGCCCACCCAGAACTATCTTTACACTTGAATATAAAGACTGAATAAGGCAGATCTCTGGATGAAAATGACTTGTAGATTAAAGAAGTATGAAGAGATTATTTTATTTCTACAAACAAAATTACTTGTTACAGTCAAGATTATGTGCACACATACACACTTGAGAGGATCATTTACATGGTGCGTTCCCTATCCTCGATTCTTAACCTAAACCATTACAACTACATGCCAAACCTAAACTCTAACCTCGACCTAAACCCAATTCTTAACTTAATCCTAAAACTAGTTATCCCTCAAAATCCTAAAGAGTTATTCTTCAAATGGTCCTTTGAAGAGCTCGCAAAATGTCTTCACGTTCCAACAATATCCTTACTTCTTAAGGTTGAAAACTCAAATTGGTCTTCACAAAGACCAGAGAACAAGAGCAAGCATGCACACACATGCAGATCTCTACTTCACCACAGAAAAAACACCACAACCTGTGTAGCGTGAACAAAATCATAAAAAGTACACACACTACACACACACATACACGCGCGCGCACACACACAGAGTCAGACATAGGGTAAAAGCTAGACAGAAGAGACAGCAGCACCCAAACAACAGTCTCTGTGCAGTAAACTGGGGTGACAGATAAGGAAACCAGGGAGAAGTCAGCCCAGCCACAGCTCCGAGGTGTGTGTGTGTGTGTGTGTGTGTGTGTGTGTGTGTGTGTGTGTGTGTGTGTGTGTGTGTGTGTGTGTGTGTGTGTGTGGATCTAAAGCCCTACTTTAGCTTTATCAGAAGACATCAGACAAGGAGAGAAAGTTAAGCAGAAACACAATAAACCATCTTCTCATTCACTTTGCAGCCTTCATAATTAACCACCACTAATCAGACATTAATAGCTCATTTAATACTTATTAGCTCAAGGTGGGATTACATGTGAACCGTGTGAACACATTATATGCTGGACATGTTTTTTTCCCCAGACGGTAATTATTACAGTGACGACTTGTATGCTTCTTGTATGTTAACATTTTCAAACATTGACTGTCATAGACTGTTTGAGCCCCGGTTACTTTACAAAGGAGACAGTGGTGAATATTTTATGAATGAATGAGGGTGAAGGAGAGGACAGCTAATGTCTGACAGCATAAATTAGAACCTCATAGTGCAGCTGACGTTAGAAAATGCTCCAAATGATATATTTAATGTTCAAGAGTCAATATTAGCTGATCTGACCTCCTTTATGCTTTCCAGTGTTCATTTTACATCCTGCTGAGAAGCCGGTGCCTGGCCTAAATATCCAAAACACCAGCCCCCACCAAGTGACATTCAACTACATCAGACTCCATTCCTTAGTGGAGAAAGAATAATCAATATGGGTAAGATTAAAAAATGGCATAACAGGGCTGCAATAAACCAGCCGTTGTAATGTAAGCCCTGAGGCCTAAATAGCAATTACCCCCCAACTGCTTTGACACAAAACCACTTACTTCTTTTTTCTCAGTGACGAAATAGGACAGAAAAGGGAGACAGATAAGGGCAGATATGGTTTTGAGAAACAGTGAAAGAAAAGGAGGGAACAGAAATAGAGATGTAGATCAGAACACCAAAAAAGACTGGAAGGGAAGCAAAGAATCGAGAGAGATGCAGAATACAGGACAGAGAAATGGCTGTCTGCACATGTCCTGGTTTGATGAATGTGTTTATTTTGGCTGCAAATCCACTATTAAGACTCAACACTGGGGCTCAATTAAATCGATTAAATTGATTACTAAAATGCATCGAATTCTTTTCATTTAACAACTCAACTATAAAGCACACTATTTTGCATGGACATTTATTACTGTCACACATCGCGCTTATGCTGTGTGGACGCGACGTGACTATGATGGCGCTGAAATAATCTGTAGAAGCTTTGAGTACTAAAATCATTGTTAGCTGCAGCCCTACTCAACACACAGTAAAAATAAAAGGATATCACAAATAGGAGAACTGGATTTGTAGATTTTCTGTGAAGGTGACACTCAGATTTAGTTTTATGCAAAACATGTGTACAATACACAATGTCAATATCATCTGCACACGTCCCTTTAAGAAAACCCGGGCATTAGTTTTCAGATTTTTACAGTGTTAAGTGGGAATACAACGATCAGCCATAACATTATGACCACCTGCTTAATATTGTGTATGTCCCCCTTCTGCTTCCAAAACAGCCCTGACCTGTCGAGACACTGAAGGTGTGCTGTGGCAGGACCCAAGGCTTCCCAGCAGAATGTTGCCCAAAGCATCATGCTGCATCTGCCAGCTTGCCTTTTTCCTTGAGTGCATCCTAGTGCCATGTGTTCCCCAGGTAAGCGACACACACACACACACACACACACACACACACACACACACACGGCCATCCATGTGATGTGAAAGAAAACGTGATCCATTAGACCAAGCCACATTCTTCCATTGCTCCATGGACCAGTTCCGATGGTCATGTCCATTTATAGGAGCTTTCGGCAGTGGACAGGGGTCAGCATGGGCACCCTGATTGGTCAGCCCCATACGCAACAAACTGCGACGCGCTGTGTGTTCCGATACCTTTCTACCAGAGCTATCATGAACTGTTTAAGCAGTTTGACCTACTGCTCATCTGTTGAATCAGACCACACGGTCAGTTTGATCTGACACCCAGCATGTACTACATGTTTAAAAAACATCTTTATAGCAGTTTGACCTACTGCTCATCTGTTGAATGAGACCACACGCTCATTTGATCTGACACCCAGCATGTACTTACATGTTTAAAAAATACTCTCTTTTGCTCTCACATATTTCTCCCTGAGCTGTGTATCCACATGAGAATAAACAGCTCATTATCGAGTCCATATATCCACACCGAGCCATCTCCAACAAAACTTTCTAGAGTACATTTACACAACTAATGGCTCATTAGTGCGGCGGTTTGGATGCAGGAATGAGGAATATGAAGCACAAAATAGCAGACGACCAGGAAACTAAGGTTTCCAAAGATATTAAACAAGCGTTCAGCCCAGTCATACAGTTCAGATACAGTATATTCAACAGAGCATTATTATAGAATGTTTATTGATGCATGCAAACAAAAAGCATTACAACTGCCAGATAAAACAGCCTGCACATAGTAAATAAAAATAACAAAATATATCAAAATATTTATTTAAACATATTGAGGTTGGGGCAGCTGAAGGAAACTGGCAGACCAACAGCATGAGCTAAAGAGAGCAGAGATCACAAATTAGTGGACTGCAGAGATAAAAAATGCTAATGTTTTTTTACCACAGTGCTGGATATTTTGTGGGGGTTTATCGAGGTGATTGTTTGCGCTGATGCATTATTCATTGGAGGCTACAGAACAGTCACTATTTGCATGTGGTGTCGTTCCTCCACATGGCAGAAATAAGAACATGATCTTCTACTTTGCTCTATTACAAGACATGTGAAAGTGCAATACGTGTGTGCATAATCTCACCTTTCTGTTCTTTAAAGCTCAGCATACAGTTTTAATTATTTGTAGTAATTTGTAAGCGCTGAAGAAATTTTTATTGTCATTTAAGAAACTGGACAATTGTAATTATTTCCATGGCAGCCATTTTCAACACTGAGGATTCAAAAACGATCTGGAAGACTGGCATATCAGTCTACAATTAATGTTTTAATCCATTTCTCAAACTCAACAAAAGCATTAGATTTGAGTGTTGCAGATGTAAAACTCACGGCAGTGAACTACACCAAAACGTAATGTAAGCTGTGCCGTTTTAAAGGGCAGTAAAATTTGAAGTGATACTCTGCCCCCTAAAATCTTTCCAATATCAAACACTTATCCCCTGTAGGCTTAAAAGGTGCCTGTAAAAAGTTGATAGTTTTCTTCGCAGGGAATAGCAGCAATGGCCAGCTTGGATTAATTTCATTTACAATGTTTCTCAATGATGAGAGTTTTTCCCTCTCACTATGGGGATCCACTTTTGGAAAAAAGTATCAAATTGTCCATACAAACTTGTGAGTCCTGCAGCATAATCCAACTCTCCACTTTTCATTCCTATACTTAGTTTAGTTTAACTGTCATAATTTTGCTAAAATTATGCACTCTATTTTTGTAGTTTACACATAGCTGTGACTATAAAATAAACACCAAAAATTATGTCACATGCACCAAAAACTTACAGTACTGGCAAACTTCAGAATTAGTTCATTTCAGCAAAGGAAAAACTAGTGTGATGTTTCAACAAATAAAAAAAAAATCTTGCTAGTGAAGAGGTTGGAGTGGATGCTCAGTTGTCAAAGCCAGCGACTTAACTTTGCTTCACGTGTTCTACCAAAAGTTAATGTTAGTTTCTTTTAACCATTATCATGATGTTTCCCTAACCAAGTTGGTTTTGTGCCTAAAAGTAACCAAACCTTAATCATAGCAGTATCAGATCACAAAATACTAATATCAACCGTTTTGTAATATACTCTAATTGGGGAGGGTTTTAGAAGGCACAGATAAATGATGTAGTACTGATTATAACCAAGCAAATAGGAGGCTGTTAGAAGTTAGCTGCCATTATAAAAGCACAGTAGAAAGTAAAGGTGCAAAAGTCGGGAAAGTCAACGAGGGGAGAAAAAAAGATTTCATTTCCTAAACCTGAAGATGCTTAACTTGCCTTAATTGTCAGCTAACCCTGTTATGTGGCAAACACCAACAAGCGTTTTCCAATCAACACCATTTTTCACACCATCTTTACATAATCTGTATACACAATATACAAACTTTCATTTTAGAGCTTTTTTTTAATATCTGTACTAAAACATTTTGTACTGCACTTCAAGCTAAATTTCTACGAAGTGCTACTTCCACCCTAACAGACGCCTCTGGCTGGGTACAATACACCAAAATGCTCCAATGAATGTGCTCTAATGAATGCTCCAACACATGCTGATGCACACAGTTGCACAGATGGGTGCGTCAAAGTGTATGCACATACAGTACTCACACAAATTTTAAGATTCATCTCACAGCACCCTCTTACTCTGCTCAAACCTCCATCTGGCATGCATATGTGGGTTTCTGTTGAGAGACCTAGTGTTTGACAGAAACTCACACTCAGCTGAATCTAAAACCAGTCCGCTGCTGAGGAAACAACATGGGACAAGAAAACAAGCAAACAAACAACAGCAATTCTTACCTGTGAGAAGAAGGTCACAGCATCACGCAGGAAGGACGAACGGGAGCAGGAGCAAAGAAAAGGAGTAAAGAAAAGTACACGTTAGTAATGGGCAGATACACAAAAGCAATACTTTCCCTTTTATAAGGGAATGATCTCCAAATGTCCTTTAGATTTTGAATCTGTAATATCCATTAATTTTACTGTCATATTACAAGATGTTTTAATGAAAAAAATTCACTCATAACTGAGACGGCTGAAAGACATTTTTACCGAATCATGTTTCCATGCCTCTGTTAAACCTCTAATGCTTTTAATGATTTAGGTACGAGCAAGTCATAAAACAACTGAAACACATAAAAAGACCTGCAAAATAATTATGAGGAATGCCTGATGTTGCAGAATAGCACATTTAACAGCTATTGTGGCATAATTTTTTTTTAACCATCATCCAGCCGGAAGGAAAAGATGCGGCGAAGACAAGATGTTAAAAGTCAAAATTTAATCCATCATTTGACAGCAAGGAGGCAAACTTGAGAAACTGTATCAGTAAATAGGGAAGTGTGTTTGGCCCTCAACCAGTTGAAATCATTGGGGGAGCCACCCTTTGCGTTTACGGCCTGTTTCTGCCTGCAGGGTGCCAAGGCTGAAATGTGCTGCCAAGTGCTGCCCACCCAGCTTAGCCCCACTTACTCACAGCTTCCATTTGATAGGTAATGCTGTTTGCACGGTGATGTAAAGCCAATAAAACCTAAAACAGGCCAATTCAAGCTAAATGCGAAGTACTCACACACCTGTTTTAGCAAGGAAAAACATGATCCTTTCACGCTGTGAATGATCGTGAGGAACAACAGACACATTGTGGGTGAGGCACAACTCTCCAGTAAGGACCCTCAAAGGCAAACAGGAAATTAACACCACCACTATAAACAACAAATAAGAGTCCTAATGTAAGCATGTATGTTAAGGAGAGAGGAAATCAAGTCTAAGGCCTCATTTCCTGCCTCGAGGTTTTGATGGAAACTCAAGGGTTACAAGTGGAATTTTATTAAATGTTGTTAAAAAAAAAACTTAAAGTTTGAAAGCAGGACTTTTAAATGTTCAAAGCCAAACATCTTGGGAAGAGGAAACCCACCGACTCCAAACCACAAAATGGAACAGCAATTAAAGGCTCTAATTTGGCAGAGGTTGGCAGGGATGTTTCTAATAGGCCAACTATACCACAAGCTGGTGAATAAAACAAGAGCAGCAGACCTGCCAAGACACTAGAATACCGATCACAGTACAGCTAACGATTTATGAACGCAATGGACAGAATGAAAATTCTGTGTGTATGTGAAATGTATGCACAAGTTGTTCTATCTGTTCAAATGGAAAGAAACACGCAAGCACACACACACACACACACACACACACACGCAGCAGCACTTGGCATTCAAGCATCACTATCACTATTCGGATCAGCTAATTGGCCAAACTCTACTGATGGAGGCTGCTAGCGGAAATTCCCCAGAACAAAAACTGAAAAGGTCCACAGCGTCCTCGCCACAGCTCAATATGAGCCAATTTGGCTGTGATGAACCTGACTCCACACAGAGGCACCGAGGCCCAAGGCCACGATATTTTGAATGTGCCTCCTTGCTTTCACGCTGTGTGAGAGACTGTGTGTAAAGGTTACTCTGTTTAAATGGGGATGTTTTCTCCACTCTTTTTATACCGGTGCACTCCAGAGGAAGCTGTATTTAGTGTACAAGAAACCTCATCATTCAACTCCTTTTCTGAAGACATGATAATGTTGGTGTCTCATGAATATGTGATAGATAGTTATGGTTTAATGGAAGAACTAAAAAAAAAAAATAAAAAAACCTTCTTGTGAGGTGCAGAATAAAAAGCAAGATGTGCAAAACAATTATTCACAAAACTAAAGATGAAAAGACTTACCAGCGTTATGATGGAATCTTAACTGCTACAAGTTTCTTGTCTTTACTTGGATTTAAAAAAAGGTTACGCATTATTTGAAACACACTACTAAATCTACTAAAGTCCTTTATATTTGAAACTTTCGAAAGGACAGCTATATTTGGTGTGATAGATGCAAACATTACTTTTCTTTCAGGTTTTCAACTTTAAATCGAATCATTCTAACCAACCAAGCCTTAGCTGGTGTCTCCCACGCAATAACAAACTATCAAGTCTAAAGTATTGTGACAGTGAACGCTAAGAAATTATTAACCGGTATACTAATACAAATTTTATTATTCTAAAATATTAAATGTGATGGTATTTATCTGAAAGCTCCAAATGTTTGACCCTCCCACCAGTACAAGACACAGTTACTTTCTTTAATTTGCAAAACATCAAAACAAGATTATGAAAATTTTAATTGGATTATGAACTTGATTAGCAGAAACGCTGCATTTAAAATAAAACCTTGTATCATTTACATTCAAATCCTAATGACATTGTCCTTGACTATTCATTCAACCAAAAGTAATAACTTGCTTGCTGTTGAGCGAGCCAGTGGTGCCTTCTTTCTTTAAATGCACCTTTACTGATTCTGACAGTGGCAATCTGGGGATCAGATTAGAAGGTGTGCTCTTTATCAGTAAGCAATCCCTTAAAGAGCTTAGTGAGTGTGCCCGGTCTGCCTCTGACAGCATGGAGGGTCAGGAAGGCAGCCGCTCCACGCTGCCCACTCTCCGCTCTGTGCTAATCTTGTTTTCTGCAGAGTATTCACGCCAACCCAGAGCCAAACATTCATTCACAGACAGAGCAGAACACAGATAAGAGATGGAAAAGAAAAACACGGAGGATGTGTTTATCCTTGTGATGACAACAAAGGGCAAAGGATTGAGTAGGACTGGGCTGAAGAGATGTGCTGAAGGCTATGAAGCGGCAGCATCTATTCTCAAAGTCTAAAACACGCAGCTGTGGTGAAATACTGAATATTTAGAGAATGCAGAAGGTTGAAATACATGTTCAAGGTTTGCAGCTTTTTTCGCCTGAGGCATGAAATAAATTAAATCAAATGCATTTTTTTGAACAAATCTATTTCACTTTCCATTTAGTCAAAAGCAATGTCAAAGAGTTAAAACATGGACGGATGGATAATTAAGATTTGTATAAATAATTTTTCTACCAGCTGCTGCAAAGATGAATATCGTTGAGTTGATGTTTTTGATGTATTAAAATGTGAAACGTTATCACGCATAGACTGGTCAGTTCTCCAAATATTTGGATGTGGTGTGTGTATCGACCAGCTTGTATTGTATGTTGAGCGAAACTCGATCCTGCATGTTCATTTTAAACATGTAAAGGGATAGAAGGCCACGTAAAGTGATACTCCAACAACTTAGCATTGCAGTTACATGAACTTGAGGGACATATAATTTATAATATAAATATTATTATATTATAATATTACTTATATTGTCTTTTGTTAGACCCTCAGTGCCTGGTAAACACCCACATCAAGCTGCAGTTATTCTTATTTGTACTCTTCAGGGCTAATGCCGCATTCATGTAATATCAGAGTTCCTGTTTTTATGGTTTGCTGCTTGGAAATTGCGTTTACGTCATCATCAAAGTACAGTGTGTAACTTATCCGAAAGCTCCCATATATCCGACTTGGCACTTAATAATGCAGAAGTGCTTGAAAACTAAACAAACATGGATGCCTTACATCACCCAAAAATCACTGCCCAACGTAATCACACCCAAATTTAATGGATATGTGTCAACACACAAGATTTAAACCTCACACAACCAACTCTGTAATCATAAAACTGTCTTGATGCTGTGAGTTAACAGGGGAATCTTTCCCATCTCTACCATCTATGACATGAACACAGCATGAGCACCACCTGGGTTATTTTCTCTAACTTGACAAAGCATCTCCAGAGTCGCAGTAAACATTACACAACAATTTATACAGGCTGTGTAGTACTCTCCATAACTGGTATATTGATTTTGATGTGAAAAATCTGTGGAATGCCCCTTTACAGCAAATCCCCACTAGAGTGTTTTATAGAGGAGCTACAATGTTACATACCAAAGGTTAAAATGTTAAAGAGACTTTGTTGTGTTTCTATGTGGGTGTTTTACTATGCGATGGTGAATATCCTTGGTTTGCCTTTACCCTCAGCGGATTTAGTCACAGTGATGCGACTGACAGATAAAGAGGCCAGGCCTGCACCTTCTCATGACCCCACAGCACTCACACTAGCTGACAGAGGATGATCACTGCAATGGCAAGAGACATACAGTAAAAAGTCAGTGGTAGATATGAAAGAGAAGGACAGAGAATTAGACAGAAAAACACACAGATGCCTGGCCCGATGAAGACACCCGTTCTAAAGAACCATGAAATGATCCTGCAAGACGGCTGAAAGGCAAAATGCCTAAACAAACAGAGGGGAAGAGGATCGAGCTGGACAGAGGGATGCTGTGAGGGATAGGAAGAGAGGACGGAAAGGGGGATAAAGGGAGGAAAAGACAAGGAAGGGGGGTTGGATCTTCCTGGCTGGTTTGCACTGGAAACCACAGAGGCCCAAAGCGTCCTTTACAAGCCTCAGCCATGTCAGATCACATCAGTGTCGCTGCCAGCTCCTTCCCCTCCCTATACGCTTACTAGTACACGCTTGCACACACACACAAACATAAAAGAACTACATCTGTGCACAAACCCACACACAAACCTTCATCAGATGCTTTCCTTGCACCTTAACTTATCTCCCCCTTATCCTGCGGCCCCTGTGGTCCATTTTCACAGCAACAGCACGCGCACACAATCCATCCCTGTGTTAAACATGGATATGAAGAGGTAAGCACGTTTGGTGGCTGAATCATTTGTGTGATGCAGAAAGTGACAGGCAGCCTGCTCCCTGAGGACTTCACCACAAATACTCTGGGTTGCTGTCCTCTCAACGCTTTCTACACCTCTCTTCTGCTCCCTCCATCAACATCATGTGTGACCCAGTTCAGCTCAGTCTTTTATCGCTCTCTCTCTCTAAGGGCTAAAGTTTCCCAATAAGGAGCACATTAGCAGAGGAGCAGCCTCCGCTCTGACTGCCTGCCTAAGGATGACTACAGTACAACACAACTACTAGGTTTTAAGTTAAACTGATGTCTTAACCCAACAAATGGCTCTGAGGATTTGGAATCAAGTCTCAATCTCTGCTGGTGTACAGAAAAAAAAAAACATCACTAGCTAGCTAATCAGCTGTGTCCACCAAATGTCAGGGGTATTGATTCATGGGGTTAGGTGTGGAGATGCCAGCAATAACTCAAAATGCCATTTCAGGTTTTCTGATACAGTTACAATATTTTAGGTTTTTGAAAATATAATATTTGATGCAGAACCAAATCTAATAGTTGCTTTACTAAACACAGCTACAAAGTAGTAGTTGTAGTAATAGTAGCCTAATAGTAGTAGTAATAGTGCTATTAAATTATATATATATATATATATACACACACACATCAGTTTTAGTGTAAGACATAGAAATCGTACATATGTGGTACAAATTAGACACGTAAGCAGATCTAGAGACAGAGGCTCTATCAATACAGCTCCCTATTTTGCAGTGTAACCAGTACAGCAGCATGGTAGTGTGACTATACAGGCAAAGTGGACGAGCCTTTCTGCATTCAGAGCGGGTAACAAGCTGAATTCATTAACTCCGACCAGCCGCAGTGAGGCAAAACTTTTGATGAGCACTACAACAGTTTAGATGAACCAGTGGAGGAGTTCTCACAGTCAAACGCCTCTCTGCGGTCTGGGACCATCCACTGGTAGTCACCCTGAGGCAGCACTTCAGAAACTATTCAGCTGGCGTCCATTGGCAGCAGAAGAGGAGCGTGCAATGATTTTAAATGAAGCATTAGAGGAGCCACTCACTTCTGTGCAGTCTGAATGAATTTCTTTGGACAATAACATTTCCCTATCTCAATGCTAGGCTGAATCACATTGGCCAATAATAGATAGGTTCATTCACCAGAAGGGAAGCTGGGGACACACTCCCTCCCTCCCTCTATTTTCCTTGTTGAGCAGCGCTGTCTGGAATAATTGGTTTCATTGGAGAAGAGGAAATCGCTCTAAAAACTAATTCAGGGGACCTTTAGTTATTACTTAAATATATAGATTGTTGTGAAATAAAAAAAATCAAGTTCTGAGATACAGTTAAACTTTTTACTTGTAATTGTTATTTTATTGAGCTTGGATGACACACAAATTATGCCTATTGAGTCAATATACAATCATGACTTAACATTTCAAGTTAATGAAAAATTTATTGAATTTTAAGTTCTGTTAACGAAAAATACAATTTGTTGACGGCCCACAGTTTCCCTCTCTTGCATGCGCGGACATGTTCAAGGCAGACGAGTGACCACAGGTCCACAGCTGAAACTCATTTAAGCATAATGTGTTGAATGGTAAGTAATCTTATGCTTAATTACACATACAGTGAGGAAAATAAGTATTTGAACACCCTGCTATTTTGCAAGTTCTCCCACTTAGAAATCATGGAGGGGTCTGAAATTGTCATCGTAGATGCATGTCCACTGTGAGATACATAATCTAAAAAAAAAAAAAATCCAGAAATCACAATGTATGATTTTTTAACTATTTATTTGTATGATACAGCTGCAAATAAGTATTTGAACACCTGAGAAAATCAATGTTAATATTTGGTACAGTAGCCTTTGTTTGCAATTACAGAGGTCAAACGTTTCCTGTAGTTTTTCACCAGGTTTGCACACACTGCAGGAGGGATTTTGGCCCACTCCTCCACACAGATCTTCTCTAGATCAGTCAGGTTTCTGGGCTGTCGCTGAGAAACACGGAGTTTGAGCTCCCTCCAAAGATTCTCTATTGGGTTTAGGTCTGGAGACTGGCTAGG
>NC_060169.1:5122151-5144440 GCF_021292245.1 Micropterus dolomieu | reverse complement strand
TGGTCCCAGCTCTTTTCAGGTCATTGACCAGCTCCTCCCGTGTAGTTCTGGGCTGATTTCTCACCTTTCTTAGGATCATTGAGACCCCACGAGGTGAGATCTTGCATGGAGCCCCGGTCCGAGGGAGACTGACAGTCATGTTTAGCTTCTTCCATTTTCTAATGATTGCTCCAACAGTGGACCTTTTTTCACCAAGCTGCTTGGCAATTTCCCCGTAGCCCTTTCCAGCCTTGTGGAGGTGTACAATTTTGTCTCTAGTGTCTTTGGACAGCTCTTTGGTCTTGGCCATGTTAGTAGTTGGATTCTTACTGATTGTATGGGGTGGACAGGTGTCTTTATGCAGCTAACGACCTCAAACAGGTGCATCTAATTTAGGATAATAAATGGAGTGGAGGTGGACATTTTGAAGGCAGACCAACAGGTCTTTGAGAGTCAGAATTCTAGCTGATAGACAGGTGTTCAAATACTTATTTGCAGCTGTATCATACAAAGAAATAGTTAAAAAATCATACATTGTGATTTCAGGATTTTTTTTTTAGATTATGTCTCTCACAGTGGACATGCACCTCCGATGACAATTTCAGACCCCTCCATGATTTCTAAGTGGGAGAACTTACAAAATAGCAGGGTGTTCAAATACTTATTTTCCTCACTGTATTTGCATTCGCTCAGGATTCTGTTGGTGATAGCCTACTGTAATCGAATACCAAAATCTGGCAGTCCTTACTCTGAAATTTGAGCAGTGTTGATAGTACAGTCTGTGTGCAGAGGTAAAGTTAGCTAGTAGCCTGTCACTGATTGAGTAGGCTTAAATGCGGGAGTAATAGGTGGCCAGGCAGCCTGGGAAAACGTCTTGGCAAGCTAACTTAATATGGGATTATCCATTAGCCACCACTCCGGTTAGCATGTAGGCTAGCTACGTTTATAAACTACAAGTAGCTAGACATGATTAGACTATGATTCAGATGAGAAGAAATACTAAAGATAACTCGCTAACACACAACTTAACTCTTGCAGAGATCAATCATTAATTATTGAGTTCATGTTACTTAGAAATGTGTTTTATTGTGGCCAAAAAAGGCTTCTTGACCAAACTTAAAACACTATGTTGGATCAACTTAATTACTTGCATTCATGTTGACAATTATCAAGTTCATGTTACTTAGAAATGTGTTTTATTGTGGCCTAAAAGGTAATTCACCATACTCAAAACATTGCTTTGAATTAATGTAATTCTGCCAGCAAATTCTAGTGGAAAACGTTAACATTTTTTTTTTTTTTTTGTTGACCCAATGTTTTATTTTTTAGAGTGATGGGAGAGGAGGGACTACTGATTTTTCCTGATAGATGACTCACCATCTTAACTGTACTACTTGTCAAGGTCTGGAAAGTTAAGAGATTATTATAAGTGAAAAGGTTGATTATTCAGCAAATGAAGGAAATACACAGTGGAATCATCTCATCAAATGTTTCCTTCAAGGAATTCCAATCTGGAAAATGTGGGTTTGGAAAAGCCACATTGTATTCATATTGGCCTCCCATGTCAACTTGAGGCCATGCAATAAACTGGCAACCTGTACTGAGTGTTTGTCTACATTCTGCCCAGTGCATGCTGTGACAGGCTCCAGCACCCCTTCTATGACCCCAAATGGGATTAAGCGTGTGTAGAAAATGGAAGAATGAATGTCAGCTTCAATGTGGTCAACTTGCACTTAAACTTACAATTAACTGGCCGATTGACAAACTGAGCTGGCTCAATAGGAACCACACACACAGTCGTTCACTGTGTTTAAGTGAGGCTCCAGTGGAACACAGCAGTTATGAGAGTTATTATTTACATGGCCCTTGGGGCAGCGGGGACCCAATCACAGGAAATACAAAGTGACAGGAGATAATCTCAGTTTACCCTGGCGTCTAAATGGAAAAGCAATAACAGATACATATTGGATCATAAAGTACAGATGGTTTCACCAAGATCCTGCTTAGTTATTGGTCTATATTAACCCCAGGATATTACTTCCAACCTGGAGAAGGGTCATCTTTCTGCCTCGCCCTCAAGCCACGTTAGGGTGACAACACCATGACCTCTGCTACTGCTGAGTTCTAGACTTTATGTCACCTTAGAGAGATGAGGAAGAAAGAGGAACAACCTCAAACATACACACAAGATGAATTAAGGCTTTAATATGAACATTGATACTCTGTCAACTATATCAATTAGTCTCTTGGGGATACTTTGCTGGAGAGAATATTTGTCTAAACAGGTTATTGATACATCAGTAAATCAAAGTTTTGGCACCAGTCCCTCAGAAACAAAGATCATCAGCTTCTCTTTACTGTTGACATTTTACAACAACATAACAATTTTATACAGAGAAATCATTCAGAGAAGAGAAAAGGACACCATCTGCTGTATTTTACAATTCGCACATTTTGGCAACAAGACTTTTCTAGGTATAAAGGTATATGTCTCATCCATTTACCATTGTTCTCTGGTCCTTTACTATTTTACAAACTGACCTCTAGAGGTTTACTTAACTTGTTGATGTGAGGGCTATAGTCAACTGTATGCTTGCATTTATTTGCAAATATTTGATGGTCACAGTTAATGCTAATTTACCATATATTTTACAACAGTGAGCCATAAACAGAGATTTCAGACAATTATGAATCATTGTCATTTTGCGTCATTACTAACAGGTGAAAATTTTATAATCCATATAATGAGGTGGTGTGGTGATGGCGCAATGGATAAGACACATGCCTTTGGTGTGAGAGACCCGGGTTCAACTCCCCACTGTGACCCATCTACCAATGTGTCCCTGAGCAAGACATAGCTTCCTTTAGGGATTGCTGAACGGCATTCTGAGAAATGTAGGAAATCACTGAGAGAAAGTGAGTAGACCACCAAAACGACAGATTACAGTAGAATATCATAAAATAAATAATAAATCAATTCCAGGAGTTAAGTGAGGGCATTTCCATATAGATTTAAGCAGGTTGACTCTGGAGCCAGTCCCAGATGGCTGCTGGTTCTGTCCCAGCAAAACCTCTGCTTAACTGGCACAGCTCCACTGGACTCTACAGCCACTGTGCGAAGCTGTGAAGAAGACAGTAAGACCTGATGGGAGACAGACATAAACCGGAGGAGGCTAACTAAACGCTTTCCAAAGCTTTCATAGCTGCCTTTAATCCATTCTCTCCCTGAGAGAGGATCGGTTGTTGGAAGGGAACCCAACTTGGCGCATACTGTATCCTTTAAATGCTCAGAAGGCTTTATGCAGTAAGAGACTGAGGTCAGAGTTAAACATTGCATACAGCACAGCTAGATCCCATCCTCACTGAGTAGTTTATCTATTCTACTGAAGGAAACTCTCAAAAGGATGTGGACACACCTTCCCTTCCTAACAGTGTTCAGGTTCATGTATTTAACCTCAGGTTGACAGTTGGACAGTTTAAATTTAATGATGACTCAAAATGCCAACAATCTTTGCAGATGGTCAGTAAGACTACTGTTATATTACTACTTAAAAATTTAAACAAACTTTAAATCGTTTGAGATGTTCAGAGATCAGGGGAAATTCTTGGTGATACATAATGTTTTTGTCCTTGAAAATCGTTCTCAGTGGTCTCTCATTACCATTCCTTCAAGATATGCTCCCTCAACTCCAAACATGACTGACTCAAAACTGTCTGGAAAATGTAATTAGACTGACCTCTTTTGAAACAAGCAAATCAAATTGGAGAAGCTACTTGATTAAGATGTCACCATGTTTCCATGCAGCTGTCAGGAAAACGGGTACATGATCATACCAGCTGAGAGGCATGACTTAAATTAAATTTAATCAGCATGGCTCTCCTCCTCATGAGATCTCCATCTCCAACCGGGTCTCATGGAGAAATAACAGAGTAATTACTCTGATCAACATGGAGACTATCTGACATGATGTATTGAATTTATATGCATCTCCATCACACAGGAGGTGACATATTCAGTGGGAGGCTCTGAAGGGCGGCGATGGTGACATGGTGGACAATTCAGATGGTTAAAGGCTAATCTGCTAGTCTTTCCAATAGCGCCCAACCAATATTCGATTTTTTAAGAATTTTGATATTTGAGACACATAACATAAACAAAGATTATCCCTACCATTTGTTATGTGTAATTATTAGACCTCACCAAGATAACGTGAGTTGCCAACAGGGGAGTTGCAGAAACCTCTCTAGTGGACAAACTATGCAACAACAACACTCATAGCATGATTGAAGGATACATCTTCCGTCTCTCGTTTCTTTTTTTCGTTTCTCTTTTGTCATTTATCGGTTGTTATAAACAAAGATACCAATTTGTCTGCAATTAGCTCATATTGGTCCCATATCGGCACGTCAGGTATTGGTCAGAGTCTACTTTCCAATCAAGCATTTCCACTAGGTCCATCAACCAAGAGTTCATGATCCATTGTTTCACTCAACAACAACTATATTTTCACCTCCTACAGTTTCTCTTACTGCCATTTGATGGCTTCCTTTCTTTATAACAGTGTCTGATGAGTGCCCTTCCTCCTACTCTCTGTGGGCCCTGTGCTGATAAGTGTGGGGAAAGCCTCAGGCTGATTGAATTTTTCCTTAGAGAGACTGTTGAACCTGAATAGGGGAACCAATCGAACAAAAAAAAAAAAAATAAATGAAATAGGAACATTTTCTCTCACACATTACCAATCTTGAATGTACACCCACACCAGAAGAATCCTCTATTTTGTGAAGACCATGACTGAACACAGAATGCACAGCTTCTTTTTGAAAGGGACTGGACAGATTTACGTCTTTAGGCTTCTAAAAACTAAACCTCAAAGTAAGCGTTCTTGGGCTGAACTGCTTACATCTCAAGCATATGCCACCTGTGACAAGTGATATTTTTTGAAAATGTTTGGGAGCAACTGCTCTAAACGTTCCAGCTGTGTTGAGTTAGTTGATGAGAGTTGTGCTTTATATCTTCTGACATGAAATATGGTATCACATAATTGTGGTGGCCCTTTGAAAATGTCTTATCAGGAAAATAAAGTTGATAGATGGCTTCTACTGTCCTGCAATGCTCTAGATATAGAGGTAAATATCACCTCCATATTGCGTACCCTGATTAAAGACCAAGACCAATATCACGATGGTGTAGGTTTCATGTAGGGCTGAACAATTAATCGAATATTAACAACATCGCAACAGGGACGTCACTAGGATTGAAAGACAGGGGGGGCCCATGGTATGTGTAACTTTGCTTGCAAAAGTCCCTGTCATATTCTCAAGACAGGGAATGTGCTTGTGTGGTACCAACTCCGGCAAAATTCACATCACCATTTTTATAATTTTTTCAGTAAAAACTAAAATGCAAAAATTACCATTACCATTTTGACTCATATCACAATCTCTGTCAAAATCTTCGCAATATGATTTTTTTTTGCATATTGTTCAGCCCTAGTGTCATAAGATGAGTGAACATTACTAAAAGTAACCGTGGTTCCTATGATATGGAGCTCAAAATTCATAATGCAAACACATACACACACTGTTACACGAGGGAGGTCTCTCTACTGCTCGCAGACAACCATGTTCATCGTCTTTGTCTGCTGTTTCCATGGCTTAGCCCCATGGCATGTGTAACTTTCGCTTGCAAAATCTTTGCACTTGCATCTTTTGTTACTGTATTAGGACTACATTTATGTCAACAACCAGTGAAAAAGTCAAGATGTTAACGACAGACATACTCTGTACTCTCCATTTCTCCTCTGTTGAACAAAAGTTACTGTAATGTTACATGGGAGTCGGAAGCAAATATATATCTCATATCAAGTGAACGAGATGTCATGTTTTTTAACACTATTTTATAGAAATCCTCATTGCTGCCATTTAAAGCTGCCAAGTTCAATGTTTTGCTCTGAACTTCATTTTGTAGTATTTTGTATACAATGACAATAGAGTCCCTATCATGAATATTTTTCTGCACCAATTTCTGTCTTTCTTGCATCAACTTTTGGTGGAAATTTTTTTATTTATGCTAAAGGAAACAACATTCAGGTGGCAGGTGACAATTTAATATATCCAAAACTCAACAGAACTTAATTCAGTGCAGCTCTCAGTCATTCTCTGTTGCTTTCAGATATGTTTCTCCTGTGGATCAACTTTCTTATATAATATCATCCCTGCTGAGTCAGCACACATGCAGATGAAAAAACAATAATTTTGTCTAGTCCATTTTTTTAAATCAGATTTGGCACAGGTACCACAGCTAGCTTCTCTCATTGACCAGGATTCAAAGAGCTGCTAACTCTGGTTGATTACTGTTATTACTGTAGCTAGCTAGCCTAGCAAAAATGTTAGATAACTCCGTTTTGAGTGTTATAACAACATAGTATAAGGCCCCATCCACACTACTGCGTTTTCCAATTAAAACGGAGACCAGTCATTTTAATATAGACGGAGATCAACTCCAAAACACATCTAAAACGTGGTGTGGCCAGAGTTTGTATTCGTTTCAATTCTCCGTTTGTAAACTAAAACAGAGTAGTGTGGATGGGACCAAAGTGAAACTATAATTCAATGCTGCAACAAAGAATACATGATGTCTTTAAAAGCATTAGGTGAACAAATGATGAACATTTACTTAAAAAGCAGCTTTTTTAGTGACAGTATGTGAACACAAAGACACACCTGAGCCGCAGGTATGCTAAAATGCTTTGTTTACCTTGCTCTGTCGCGGCAGTGCAGCATGCACGAGCAGTGAAAACAAGGAATGGAGTTTAACTTACAGTATATGTACTCTAAATGAGCCGAGTGGAATGGACTTGAAGAAGCAGCAGCGTGAAAGTGACGGCTGTAGAATGGAGTTTAATTTATTAGTGCATTCCTCAAGTGGAATGGATTTGATTGACAAAAGTGAAAAACAGATGCGCTGAATTACAAACTGTAAAAATGAGTGGGTCCAATAATATTGGTCTTAAAAAGTGGGTGGGTCTTGTCCCACCCACATGCAATGGTTCTGACGCCCATGTAATGTTAGCTTTTAGACACATCAACGCTGCATGGGGGGAATTCACTTAGGCCAGACCGAGTTCTTCTGTAGGCTGTGACTTAAATGCTACCCAGCTGCTCATGTAAATGTGTCATAAAGTAATATCATGTCTAATACCTCTCTCTATTAGAGTTGCAGGTCCAAAGAAAGCTATTTAATTATATAAATTACTGTTACTGCACTGTGGATTGGTTCAGACAGACACTGATGTGATCTGTAGTTTGGCTTGCATACAAACACAAATACGTAAGCTTTTGATAAGAATCCTATTTAAAGTGGCTACTGTCTCAAGTTAATAACCTGATGCTGGAAGGAATAAAAGATTTCGACTTTTTATTCTATTATATTTTCCTGTGTATATACACAGTATATCTGTGGGTATATGCTCATGTATAGCCTAGCCATTTGGGCAACATATACATATTTAATTTATTACAGCCAAGAAATGCAGAAAGTTAAGTTGGTCAGAATATAGCAAATATAATAAATATCATCATTTAGTTTAGGCTTTGACTTGGTGCCTAGATCTGCCAACAAATGACTGTTGTTAGAAGGAAACAAAACAGCCCACATTTCCTTAAACGTACTTTATTTGTCACATACATGTAGCAAAATTCCTCCTCTGCATGTAACCCATCCCTGAAGGGAGCAGTGGGCAGCCTCTGTACAGTGCCCAGGGACCAACTCCAGATTGAAATGCAATGCCAGGTCAAACGGCACTGACTGGAGAACCTACCTAACGTGTTTTTGATGGTGGGGGAAACCGGAGCACCCGGAGAACCCACCCAGAGACGGGGAGAACAAAAAAAATCTAATAATTATTTTTCTTATTACTATTTGGGGAGGGCGTAGGACCATGTTAGGGTGGCTTCAGCCCCCCTAAAATAGGCCTAACAACGTCCATGCATCACAATATGGCCAAGTGTGATATCTAAATTGCAGGAGCTGCATTTTTTTGATACAAAGTCAAATGTGTCACAACATACCATTTTAACTGAAGCACTGTGGTGCTAAAGAGATGCCCCGGCCTACAAATCATATTCTCAAGACAGGGAATGTGCTTGTGTGGTACCAACTCCGGCAAAATTCACATCATCACTATTTTTATAATTTTTTCAGTAAAAACTAAAATGCTAAAATTACCATTCCTACTAAAATCTTGACTCATATCACAATCGCAATCTCTGTCAAAATCTTCGCAATATGATTTTTTTTGCATATTGTTCAGCCCTAGTGTCATAAAATGAGTGAACATTACTAAAAGTAACCGTGGTTCCTATGATATGGAGCTCAAAATTCATAATGCAAACACATACACACACTGTTACTCGAGGGAGGTCTCTCTACTACTCGCATACAACCATGTTCATCGTCTTTGTCTGCTGTTTCCATGACAACGTGCCGCCTCACTCAGCATATCGATGAAACACGCTGAAAAGTGTAGAAAATAGCAGGGAGAGCTATTTCTACTCATTAGGTGCTCAGTGTGGCAGCAACAGACAGAAGCTACTCAGAGCCTTACTATCCCATCCCAAGACTAAACTGGGACCGAGACCAGTCCTGCAGTCAGCAGTGAGACTTCGAACTGACTGCAGGTTCTAATACTACTGTAAAAATGTTGACACATGCTGTAATTTAACTCAGTGGCTATAACTTAATATATACCTGCATTGAACAGAGGCTTTTACACTGTAATGACAACACTGGAAATATACACCAATAAATATTATATATTCTAAGGCAGCTAGACCACAGCTCTCACAGCTCCCCTTTACACTACACCAGCAGATTTCCACATTAACTATGGCTATATTTCTAAGTGCACCGCAAAGAAGCCGTTATGAGGTGAAATGCAAAATAAAAATGTGCTTTACCACGACTAGTGGCAGGATTGAGTGTCCCCCTGTGAGGGTAATTTGGCTTTTTAATAAAACAGTAACTCAGTTAGTCCTTCAGTGCAAGGTAAGGGCTCAATAGGATCGAAGTAATCAGGAGCAATTCTTTAAAACCCTGCAGCCACAAGAGTCTGTTTAATTTTGTATTGATTTACAGAGACACCTTTTGCAGAAATTGGCAACTGCAGTACTAAATATGAAGTTTATTACGGTGCTATGTACACAGCGGGAATAACATCAATCTTTTTTACTGTAGCATAAAAAGCATAAACTATATATTTTTCACCTACAGTCTGAGAATGTTTGACTATGTATGTATAAAACTCTTGATCTTACACACCTAAAAGCAATGACTGAGCACACAGCCTGCACTCTATTAAGTTTTATTCTCTTCACAAACAGCTAAAATAGCTAAAACATGGACACAGTAACACAGACACATGCCAACAAGAAGGAAAAGGAGTGGCTGTCGTATTTTTATTAGTGCTTTAGTGACGCAAGTGCTGGTCATGTTGTGGTTGGAGGTGCTGCAATGATTGCCAAACTGGAGGTTCAGGGACCACCAAGAATCCCTGAGTGGGGTCCTCAACTAAATTAAGGATAATATTATTTCACTATTACATTACTTAAATGTGCTCTGAGTAAAGAGGAGAGGAACAAGATGAAATGCAAACAAAAGATTATACTCCTCTTGTCCCATCTCTTGTTCCACCTTTTCTTTTCCTACACAGTTTAAAAACATCAGGCACTTGCAAGCTCATGTTGATATTATGCATCAGCAACTGTCATGTTGAAATTACATAATAGAGGAGAGACTATAGCCAATAAACTTCTTTCAGATCATTACTTACTGGGGACCCCAGGTAACTTAATACTGTTTTTAACCCTCTTTATGTGTACATTCCCTATAATTTTGGAGAATAGTGTAGTAAAAGTTTTTTTCCCCCTAAAAAATGTTAGAAAACTAGTTTTCTATTGGTTGTAAATGATTCAAAATCTAAATTTCAGAACAGAACCTCAAGATCATATTAATCACACTAATTCCAAGACATAGTAGAACAACCATTCTCCACTGATTCTCAAGATGTTCAAATCTTTTTCTGTGACAATGTTCAGCAAGATTCAGTTTGTTCTCATTCATTCAGAGATGAAAATTGTGATATGTTGATGTCAGATTTTTTTTATTTCTTAAACAATTACACAACTATGAGTAATTATCCATCAAGGCCAGACTGCACTAATCACTACAAAAAAGTTTAGTTGTCTTTAGATATTTTAGTACGGTAGTTCTCTCTAAGGGCAGCAGTACATCCGAGGGGGGAATCTTGGTGAGGGCAATGAGGAAGGGTAAATTAAGGACATGCCCACTCAGATCAAAGCACAATGATGAAGATGCAGAGGAAATAAAACCCTCTAGAGATCACTTCCATCTTATGTAATTCCGCACGGGTTACACTGAATCGTACAAGCTCGTCCCAGTGCCAGCACTGGTCACCCCATCTCAGGAGAGTCCTAGACGAACGCACAAATTATCTAGAGAAAGCTACAAGCTGTTCCTTGGTGGTTATCATTCTTAGCAGTTAGCCATAGTATATTTCAATTTATTGAAAGTCGATTACTACTTTATTAACATTTATTTTACACTAGAGAGGGATTTCTCTACAGCTGGCACTGCACATGTACATGTGACACTTTGATTGGTGGTGCAGGAGGCAAAGAGGAAGAAGTCCTGGCAATATCCCATGGCATCGTGCAAGTCTAAAAACTAAGAACTGACACACAAACACGTACAAAAATAAAAGCCTATATGTGTTGCAAGGGTCCAGACACAGTGAATTATTTATATTAAACCCATGACGCAAAATAGAGTCCTGATTTCCATGCAAACGTCCCCAAAACCTCTAATGGAAGGCTGTGAGGTGGGAGGGAACCACATAAAGGGAATCAACCAGCGTCACAACTTTGGTTCCACTTGGGCTATTTTCCATTTGAACCATATAGCTAAACATCTGGCGTTCAACACCCTCGCCCTCCACCACCTCCTTCTCTTCCAATTAGTCTGCTCCCCTCTCCGCAATTATACTAACAGCATCACTTCCGCAGTGGTGCATGAGGTTCTCGTTTCTCCTTCAACCCTCAGCATGACCTGCTTACGGAGTTTCAGCTGTCAGAGGGAAGTCTTAACCCAGTTCTACTCTAAGTAGGTTTCGATCAATGTGTGTTGATGATGTGGTAGTGCATGAGATACTGTAAAAATATTCTGAATCCATATCTTCAAAGAATAACTTAATAACTACTAAATAAAAAAAAATAATAATTAAGAAAAGTGGCATCGCTACCAGCTTCATCACCGTTATTTAACTTTTAGTTTGTACAGCCTGAAGTCAATTAATTTCCAACAAATATTACTCAACCCTTATAGGAAAATAAACTTTGAGTTTTACATACTGGTTTTCTCAACGTACTCCTCAGCAAACGACACAAATTTTTATTTTTGTAGTGGCCGCAATCTCTAGTGGCCATATGACTGTAGCAAAGGAAGAACCCAGGTGACAGAGCATAAAGAGCAGGAAAGTCTGCAGAAAGAGGTGGCTAGGGAGGACGTGACTTACGTAACGTACTTACTTTAATCCAAACCACA
The DNA here is from genome assembly GCF_021292245.1 of Micropterus dolomieu. Classification (NCBI taxonomy): domain Eukaryota; kingdom Metazoa; phylum Chordata; class Actinopteri; order Centrarchiformes; family Centrarchidae; genus Micropterus; species Micropterus dolomieu. Next base: position 5,132,841 of record NC_060169.1, on the reverse strand, counting down.
ATGTTTTCCTAAACCTAACCAAACTGACACATTAACCATGTATTTAATGTCATGTGACTTACGGTCCATAGTTAAGGTCCAGTAAGCCTGTCAGTGGACTGGTACTGTCAAATGGTCATATGTCTCATTTTGGGAGGTGTTATTAAACTCTCTATTTTGGATCACGATGAAAAGACACTAATATGGTTCTCTAAACATTTCATACCATTAACTGAAGGATCTCTTTCATACAGTGCTGGCAGAGTTCAGGACAAATCACGTTGACAAAGCTCAAGTCTAATCTTGAACTTTTTCTCATCATCTCAAGAAAATGAACAATTCCTAGACATTTTATTCAGCAAAGACTTCAACTTTTTCTACTGCTAACTTACATTGAGTTCATCACATTGTATCAGCTTGAGTAAGTCAGCTGCTTACATAACCAGCTATGGAAGACCGAGTGGCATTGAGCAACTCTTCCAGGGACCGGGCCGTGCCCTCCACGGAGGCCCAGGACAGACATTCTTTTCCGGGCTGGCACCACTCAGCGACTCCTGCCAGGAAAGCTTCACTCACGGATAACAAGGTGTATAAATAGACCTGCGGGTAATGTAGCATCGGGGTAAGAGGCATAAAGTAGACAAGAGAGGCACGACAAGAGGAAACCGGGTGTCATGTATAAAGATAAATAAAATGAGCCACTCATCCTTTTGAATAAAAAAAGGAAAATCAAATAAAGTGAACCTAGTGAATAGACTACTCTAAAGTAATTTGTCCTGCCATAAAACCCAGGGCAGTGCTTTGCTTGGCTGCCTCTGCTGTGCACACAGCTCTGCGGTGACTGACGGACTTATTTGGTTGGTCTGGTACTAGCCTTAGTTGCCAACAAAAGCAATAAGCAATAAGCCAACACAGAGGCTGAATGCAAATAAACTGTAACAGTGAGAAAGAGAAAGAGAGGACGCAACCTTTCATCACATTATTTGTTGATTTAAAGGCAGCGCGGCCATGTGGGTGGACTCCCAGGGTTTGAGAGACCACCAGCAAAGACTAACACAAGACACACACACACACACACACACACACACACACAGATTAAAGTTCAGTGCAGAGGGGAAAGAGGAGTGTAAGGAATGACAAAGCAAGATCTGACAGTTTTTTGAGATGTGAGTGAAATGTTAAGACACTGTGAAGGTGAGCTATCACCACAGAATGAGAAGAGGAGGGTCTCTGGGCATCTAACATTAAATATGACCTTGCATCTGCAACACACCAGAGTTTGAGTTGTCCCACACCAATATAAAAGGCAGAGCTTTTACAAGAGATTGCAGCAGTCACACGCCCACACAGCACATCTGTGCATAGCCTCTGCAATGCCAATGCCTTTGAGTTTGAACCCACAGAGCGGCTGTCCCTCCAGTGTCAGCAAGAAAGACAGCAGAGCATTATATGAGCCCATAGGTAAGTGGTTAACATGACAGTCAGTCCATCCTCAACTAACACAGGGAGGCAGGTTACCTAATGGTAGAGCCCAGGGTATCTGGATTTTGTGGGGGTAGAAGAACTCTGACATATTCACCATATAAAGTTATTATTATATATTTACACTTGCCTTTTTTTACACATACAGCAGAAAGTAAACAACATTATCATTCATTTGGAGTCATGTTTGTGTCCACCTGATGAATGTAAGTATAGTATTCTTCACCAAGTCTTACTCTCCACCAACTGCTGTGAAAAATATCTTGCTCTTTAGCCGTTACAAACATCTGTCTACTGCTGCTGGAAATGGAGTTTATAAGAGTGCTGCAACTGAAACCAAAACAATTTGCTAAAAGAGGGTTTAAATGCTCAGTATAGCTGAAGAGCAGTTTGTCACTATGAGGGCACCCCTTCATATTACATGTAGTCTTCTGATCCCATTCATTAATAATATTATTATATATAATTATATATAGTATTGTATGTATATTGATTGATCATTGATGATGTCTTACAGGCCTTTTAAATATATTCCAAAGAAGAATATAACAATACAATATAACAATTTCTGTTGCCAAACAATAAAAAAACTAGACTGCAGTGCCGTAATAACTACTATAGTACACTTAGTATTAAATGTTTTAATGCACAGTAGAATTCCCCACACACATACGCAAGCAAAAGAACAGCTAAACTAGCAGCTCATTGATCAACACCAGTCAGATAGAGTACTATGTTTATGAATGATAGCACAATGCGTATGCTTTCATGTCATCAGTTCAAGTCTGAATCTTTGACAAAACGTAACCTACATATCGGCCTTCATGCCTCAATTTGGAAGTGGAAGCATATTATTCATTTAGAAGGCTAATGCTGATTACGGCCACAAATTGCAATTAGTAATACGTCAACAAATCATGTTAACAAGTTAAAATCTGAGCAGCACTGTTAACACACGATATACTAATTTGATCTTTGCTGTTCTGCCCTGATCAGATCAGGTAGTTTTGTTCAACAGTGAGACAAAAAAAAAGTCCTTATCAGTCTTACAAGAAATGGTAGGCAGAGTGCAGCCTTATCAGTAGAAACAGGGTAGAGATACCACTAAGCCACTTACTGTCAATTACAGGGATGGTTACACACACACACACACACACACACACACACACACACCTTCACACACACTCTCTACTTTAAAACCATCTTGAACTCCAGCAGACCTCAACCCGCCTTTGAACCAAACAGAAACATTTGAACTTGTGAAGATGTTGAGTAAAAAACTCCAGAGATTTTCTTCTTAGAGTGATGTTACCTGAGATTAAGCTGGTTCAGTCTGCATGTGTGATAGTACCCTGGACACACACCTACACATCACCTTAATCTCTTTATCGTTGCCTTAAGCTGATTGGACACCCAACTGCTCTCTGTGACGGCCAAGATTAATCGTGAGACCTTGGCTTCTAATCCACATTCTGTGATGTCCTCACGTGCAGTTTGCTTACATTTGCTGACAATAGATTAATTACTTCTCTAAATACTAATGCATAAAAGTATGAGGAATCATGTTGAAGACATATTCTAAAGTAAACATTCACTTACAACTGCAGCCCAACTGGTCTCTCTTCCATAAGGATGACATGGCAGCACATAAGACAAGGAGGGACTGCACCGGAGACCAAATTAAAACACCATAGACTCACCTGGATGTTTATTTGTACATGATTGCAGAGAGCTACTGGCCTAACGCAAGAGTATATCGCCCTGTAAGAAGAGGACTTACGTCCCAAACTCTCTTTCAAAACCAGAGATGATTTTACGGATTGGTGTTTCTCTTCAAAACTTCTAAAAAGATTTAATGTTACATAAATCATTTTTGATGTTAGAAACCAAATAATACACAAAATAACTAAAAATTTTAGCTGTGTATAATGAAAGAAGAAAATTTGTTATCAAGGTGAGAGCATTCACTGTTCATTTTATTGACTCCTGAAAACTCCGGGAGGTTTAAGCAACAGAAATGGATTGCAGTGGCCTCCAGTGGTCAATTAAAACAAATGCACATTGTTCTAGCAATAGATACAGTGTGCAAGAAAAATAAATGAACAAAAAGATATAACGGCATAATTCTACAGTCTGTAAATAAAAGTAGTACCACGACACATGGAAATACTTTTATAATGCTACAAGAATTAACAATATTTAGAAACATGTGAACTTAAGTTTTGTCCAGAATCAACAAAACCTAATTCACTTTGTGTAAACACAGGACCTGCCATGGGGTAAGGGGAACATGAATCAAGCTCTTCTCCTTTCTCAGGGTGTTATACTTGATCTTTGCCAGTTTGATCCAACTCACAGTGGAACCGGTGAGCTGCAGTCCAAAACAAACCTCCCCCTGCAGACAGTCAATATTGAAGTCTGCTCCAAACAGCGTCTATTGTGTGAAGGTTTACAGCGCTGAAATATTAAAACATGTGTTTTCACCTTCCAGAGTCATTCAAACAACCAGCAGCTTCGAAAACAATGTGCGAAAAGGTGGAACATCTCTGTGCAGCTTCTGAATGCTGGAAATGTTTCAGAATATAAATACATTTTAATAAGTGTAACTTATTTATTAAAAGCACAACATGGGTCAAAAGTATGGGGAAGAAATCAGTGAAAAATGCTGCTGGATATGATTTGAACGTACTGCAGCACACAGCAAAGTTGTACTTACGTGAAGGGATATGGAAGTTCTACGGTTGAGAAAATGTAGTTTCAAAGGAAATGGCTGTCTGACGGCAAGGTAAAGCGCCGAAAATATTAAATCCATAGCATACACATAAACTGATACCATATTTTTTTTTTTTTTTTTTAAGTGAGCCTTCTTTTAGGTGGCTAAAATACATTTAGCTGCTGACCCTGTCCACAGCAGTACATTGCTTAGCTTCCATGCCAGTACAACTCTCTGCTTCTCCAAACCAGGCACAGGCTGTACTCCAATTACTGCAGGTAATACAGTGACTATAGATAAGTACCTCATACAGCCCCAATTCAAAATTTCTGAAATAATTTTTTAGCTTCATCAACTACTATTTAAGGTAGTCATGTACTACATTTGCAAGGATGCCTTTCAAATGGGTCAAAACATCTCCATTCCGGATTTATATGTAGGACAAAAACAAAAACAACGGCTTAAGAAGTCGTTCAAGTTGACAAAAAGTATAAAAATGTAAGAGGAAAAAGCTGTAAGCACTAATACTGAGTGACAGCTCTACCTATCGATTTCAATCACACAAAACACACAATCATATTCCAGCATATTTTACCATGGGTGCCATTTTAATTCAATTAACTCTTATCTCAGCAAGTCCACAATAAAAAAAAAAAATTCTCTTTGGGAGACACCCTGAAATGTCTCTCCACACCCCCAGATTGGATAAAGAAACAGCCTTAGAGGGAAATAGAATAGAATCCCCTCATTTGCATAAATCTCCCCTTAATTAAGACATTAAATATGATCTTCTGCTATAGACACACAGCAGACGGAGCACACACACAAATTTAAATTCCCCCTTGACCATGGGCCTGTAACACGATTAAAGTCTGCCTGAAGACTTCCGTGTACAATGTAATTTCACACTTATTGTTTTTGCAGACAAAAAGGATTAACTGCTATGGAGTCAGGCTCATCTCTGTCAAATTCTCAGCAAAAACAGAAAATTCACCAGCATTCAAGAGCTCTGACACGGACATCAGGAAATGTTGATGATAATGATATCAAATCCTTATTTAAATAAAAATCCCTCCAAAAGATAAGATAAATTGTTAGATATTAGTTTGTTGATGGAGGCCAAACATCTCATAATTTTATTCCCTTAAAGTAAACAAGTAAAAAACACAAGACATTCTTATTCAGAGCCATTATACTGGGTAGGTGCTTTGGAAACTACCTGGCCTAAAGCCAGCACGTTACTGTATTGTCTTCTCACTGAGCAAAGTCCAATGGCTTGATCAAGGCCATTGTAACAGTTTGCTGATGAAAGGCAGACCATTTACCTCAGAGCAACCATATTTCCAAGACTGTTGTAGCCAAACTACTTGTGCAACAATATTGCCTTCTACAATCAGTAACACAGAAGTAAACACAATTTTGCACAAGTTGTTCCAGATATTGTCAAGAATTATTGTTAAAACCCACAACAACAAAGATCTTACCACATCTACTAAACTGACAGACAAATTACTTTATATACAAAACATAAAAACTGTACTTTTCAAAAACTCATGGAACTCTATTGTTCCGTCATAGGCAACATCTGGCTACAAGACTGGTTTTACATTTTAATTAAAGCAGATGAAACTTTAGCTGAGTTTGAAAGATTTCACCTGCGTCAAAAGCTTTCAATATCTGTGCTGGGCATGAACAACCACTAGGTGGGAGCAAATAGACTGATAACTTACTGGATGTCAAGTTGACAACTGCTTGAGCTGGAATTTCTGTTTAAGAGCTGCTCCTTTTTGTAAATCTGAACATATACACAAAGACATTCATCCCAGTTTTTAATGTATTTAACTGAGAGTACAGCACCAAATAAAGTCGCAAAACAAGACTGATTAATGGGCAGAAAGAATATATTTTTGTCTTTTCTCTGCACAGCATCACCACCCGAAATGTCACATGGAGCAATGGTTTATAGTAAAATGGGATAAATAATGTAGCAAGAAAAGATGGTCTCTAAACCTACGCCCATTCCCAAGACATCAGCATCTCTGCCTCAACAGCAGAGCAGAGAGAAGGAGGAGTGGGCGCTCAAAACTGAATCTCTCACACACACACACACACACAAAGACCACAGCACAGGGTGAAGTATCCTTTTCTGTGTAGTGGAGTGGGGCAGCATAGAGAGAGGTCACGCCACAAAAAAAAAAAGATAACATAGCTCGATCCATTAGGAGTTCTGTGGGAAATCCAACAAATGAAAAGGGCTTCCAGAGGAGTGTTGTTCAAGCAGCCCATTACCTCATCTTAACACACACACACACACCCCACCACCACTGCCCCCTCTGCCTCTCATGTCAGTGTTCACATTTAGACAGGTTTTCCTTCTGCAGGACAGAGCCAATTAAAGAGCCCCGGTGATGTTTTAGTACCAGTACGCTTGGATAAGCAAGAGACAGAGACATGGGTGGGAGGGGTAAGAGGTAGAAAGAGCTGGAGGGGGAATTCAAGGTAGTCTTGGAAACCTGAAGGGAGGGCAGAGGGGTTTCTGGGATCACTAACCCTCAAGTGACTCTGTTAGCTTCCTTTTATAATGGTTCTGAGTGATGGGGGCGCAGTGGAAGCTTATATATATATAGAGCCATAGCGTGTGTGTCTGTGTGTGAAGTGTCCTTAAATGTATAATCCTCCTTATTGATTTGACTGGTGGTAATTACGAGCAAATTTTAATAGTGCAGAGTTATAGTTAAAATGACACATGCATCGACCACTGGGGGAAGCAAACTCATTTGTGTGTACCCCATCTTGAAAAAATGGGTTAAGAGAACAAGAGCAACTTATGTACCTTGTGTTTACAGTACAGCAAAGCACACTATGGGCTAAGAGTTGCTGGCCAATGTTGGCATTGGAAGTAAACCATGAAATGCTTAATACTGGGCTGGCCAGTGACAATGAAGACATAGAGCAAATGCAGAATGCAAACTGCCACATTGAATGGCTTTGCTGAAAAGAATGTTGGCCAAAAACTGCATCAAAATCGGGGGTTTGATATAATATAAAATATTATGGATTTAATGTAAATTTAAGGATTATGGGGACTTTAAACGTTGACTTGCTGTCTTGCCGTGTTTCAGTGCTGCTAACTTCCCAACAGTGGCAGTGGATTTGAGGAATGACAGCAGAAATGGAAAGTTACAGGGGGTTAATGTGGGCACTGTTCAGGATACAGTACAGCAGGTTAACTGACCGCTGCTGCCTTATCTCTGGCAATAAAAAGGTACACGAGGTCTTGTCTAATGATACCATTACTGGGCTCTTATTGCCTCAGGCTAGCAGAGCGACACAAGTACACAGGCACATACACAAGGATAATTAAGTTTTATTGCACCGCAGAATCAGGAACCAAACTGTTGGATAAGGAGTGGCTAAATTATTGTTCAATGATTAAAGATTTTACTAGCTTTTCTTCTGCTGTCTGGTCCATCCACCATCCTTTCTTGTATTTTACCTCTTTGCACTTTTTTTCCTTTTCTACTTATCTTTTCCTTTAAATTTACCCATCTTTTCTTCTCCTCTCTTGTTTTTTCCCCTTCTTTTCCATTGTCTTGTCCTTATGTTCTCCCTTTTCTTTCCCTTTCCTCACCTTCATTATCTTAGCTCCTTAACTCTTTCTCTCGTTTCATTTCCATCTATCTTCTAATTTTCTCATCTCTTTTTCTCCGCTCCCATTTGGATCTATCAGACATGTGCCAGAGTGAGTGTGTGTGTGTTTTTGTATGTACATTTTCTAAAATCCAGTTTTTGTTGTAAACTCATTTTACACATTCAATTCCAGTTCTCCTCTTTTACTTTAACAGCTTTCAATATCATCAATTTCTTGCTTAAATTTCATACACACTGAATTTTTATAGCTACAAGACAGAGGGGCATCATACTTATATCGACATAAACATAAACACACAGCAACACAGAGTATTAAAGCCATTAAAATGCTCTGACAGCTGAAATTAGCCACTTAGCTTCATTGCCTTCTGCATTACATTGATCTCTAGCTGCTAATCATTCTCATGTGAAGAGATGAGATTGAAACTCAAGCTCAACAGCACATAGGTCACTCTGGATTACACAGTGTAATCCACCATGTTGACAGAAGCACATGTGGTCTGTGCGTTTCCCAGAAAATATAGGCTGCTCATACTCATCTGTTATTTAAAAAGGGAAATTAATCTTTCTCAGTATATGTACACAGATACACTAAGGAAAATGCACTGATTTCACATTTACACTAAACCAAAGTTTGAGCAGATGAGATAGCTAGAAGTTGAAAATAAGTGAATGGAGCCTTTCTTCCGGAGGCGCCTACTTCCACACACCATTTACTGAGCAAAACTCATAAACTCATGTCATAGTCCATCAATGCAAGTTTAGTTGCTATAGTTAGCCGTTCGTTAGCTAGCAAATGTGTTTTAGCAGAAAATTTTGTCTTTTTCTACATTCCATGCCATACTAACCAGTTGCCAAACTATTTTAAGTGATTATGAGAAACATACTTGTCAGATTTAGAAAAGGTGTAAACGCATCTGCCAAAATTAAGCTGCTGCCACAGCAACTTCTTCTTGTTTTTGGTGGTTGGGAAACATTTACATCTAGCACAGAACCACAAAGATGAATGCAGTCAGGTTTCTCCTCCAGCTACTGAGGATGCATGCAATCTGTCGCTGAGTGTAAACAGAAGTGTATAAGTTGTATCTTAATATGATGTGGATATCAGACACATCAAATTACAAGTGTTCCTAAATGGGGCCTGAGATAAGATCACTTAAGCCATATTTCAAGGTGCTCAGGTAACCAGGTAACAAATTCTTATTCCTATTGCACTTTTTAATGTCCACAAAGCATTTAAACTCCCTTCAGTTGGATACAGTGTGATTTGCAAATGGCAAATAACTAGGACAAAAGAGTAATAATCGTAAAGAACTTAAGCATAAATATGCACTTCTATTGTTTAGTAGTAAGTTAGAAACATAATATGAGCACAAGTTGTCAAAAAGCCTCGGAGCCAAATTGTGATTCCAAGAGCTGTGAACTGTAATTCATCTCATCTCAATCTACAGACAGGACTGTAGTTTGGCTGTATTTTTTGCTTTGTCAGTTGCCAGGGTTGTTGCACCTGAGCATCTAAAGTGAATCTGCTGGCTGGTGCTGTTGACATTCTCTCTGCCGACGCCTCCCTCCTTCCCCATCTGTCTGCTGTCTCCGGCTGCTCAGCGACAGCTCCATACCAGTGGTGAACAGAGCGCTCACACACACACACACACACACACACACACACTGTGATACCAGGTATTCAGATCCACACTAAGGCACAATGCCAGAATTGTTCCCCCAGCCCCAGAGAAAAACACAAAAGTAAACATGGACATTTAATACTTACAGTAGAGTTATGTCGTATTTATTTAGGTCTACACGTCTGCAACTGTATGATGTTGAAAGTTATCGGTACACTTATCAGTAATTGCGCCATTATTGCATGATATATTCAATTACAGCTTGTAACATTTACCAAACATTTAAGTTTAATATGTAAACTTTATAGTGTAGATCCTAAAATAACTGGCTAACAAAGACACTAAAAAAGATTTGGATGTGACTATGATGTCTATCAAGCCACTTGCTTCTGAATAAGTACTATTCTCCCATGAAGACATCCAGTAATGTAATGCATGTGGCAACTCTAGCACACTCTAGAGTAATATAAAAATAAATCAATCAAATAAAACAGATTTTGATTAAAAACACAAAGGTTTTGTGTTGGATGGGCTATCTTACTATGTGGTAATTGGTTTCAAGGACTGGCATCTCCAACTATGTTGAGGGTCTGTAAGGGACACCAGTAGTAGGAATAGCGAGGAACAAGGGAAATATACACTCAGGGACCACTTTATTAGGTGCATCTGTACAATCTATTGCAAATTCACAGCTCTAATAATAATAATAATCGGAAATATGTAAATTCAATTATATGTTCAATACTGGGGTCATAGTTCAAAATGGCAATGTAGCTGACTGCATTATATTGAGACATTTCCAATGTTTTGTCCTCCCTATTTACATACATTATGGGGGAAGAATATTAAGAAACACCTCTGAATATAATGCAGTCCAGTAAAATGCCACCATAAAACTATTACCCAGCAACAAATACCCCTCAGAGTCACCCCATTCATAAATTACTTAATTACGTCATCTGCTATGTCCACAGTTATCGTTTGGATTGGACGAGACACCTCCAGCTTCACAGACACTCACCCTTTCCTGTTCTCTACTACTCCTTGATGGTTTCAATATGGCAGTGATCAGCTGTAATAGGCAGCAGTCTGCAGAGCACGCTGATTTGTTTGTGTGACATAGAAATAACACAGTGAACTTGTTCTCAATTGTGATTTATTAAAGAAATAAGACAACTGTCGCACACCAAACTCAATCTTTCTCTCGGATCATGAATAAACTAAAATCTCTTGGGTGTAA
>NC_060169.1:5121325-5122131 GCF_021292245.1 Micropterus dolomieu | reverse complement strand
TAATAATAATAATCGGAAATATGTAAATTCAATTATATGTTCAATACTGGGGTCATAGTTCAAAATGGCAATGTAGCTGACTGCATTATATTGAGACATTTCCAATGTTTTGTCCTCCCTATTTACATACATTATGGGGGAAGAATATTAAGAAACACCTCTGAATATAATGCAGTCCAGTAAAATGCCACCATAAAACTATTACCCAGCAACAAATACCCCTCAGTGTCACCCCATTCATAAATTACTTAATTACGTCATCTGCTATGTCCACAGTTATCGTTTGGATTGGACGAGACACCTCCAGCTTCACAGACACTCACCCTTTCCTGTTCTCTACTACTCCTTGATGGTTTCAATATGGCAGTGATCAGCTGTAATAGGCAGCAGTCTGCAGAGCACGCTGATTTGTTTGTGTGACATAGAAATAACACAGTGAACTTGTTAGGGCCCGAGCACGACCGTGTGAGGTCCCTATTGAATTTGCTCGGATTATATTTAGGGCCCGAGCACGACCGTGCGAGGTCCCTATTGAATCTGCTCGGATTATTTTTTAGGGCCCGAGCACGACCGTGCGAGGTCCCTATTGAATCTGCTCGGATTATTTTTTAGGGCCCGAGCACGACCGTGCGAGGTCCCTATTGAATCTGCTCGGATTATATTTTTTTTTTTTTTTTTTTTTTTTTTTTTTTTTTTTTTTTTCTGCAAAGTAGGCCCAAATGACATGGCCTAAACATACTCGAAAACTCACCAAAATTTGCAAACATGTCAGAACCGGTGAAAAATTTCGTATTCTACAAGTTTCG